>NC_134353.1:876823443-876985943 GCF_048569485.1 Anomaloglossus baeobatrachus | reverse complement strand
CAATGCGGCGTTTTTTTTTTCCATGCAGATTTGGGGCAGATTTTGAAGCAGAAAAAAATCTGCAGCATGTCAATTATTGGTCCGGATTTCCGGTGTTTTTTTTCACCCATTCACATCTACATAGCATTGTTCCCATGAGCCCTGTTCTTAAGAAATCATCATAAGGCTACACTCACACAAACGTGAAAAACGAATGAGTAAATGCGAGAAAATCTGGCATTGCACTCGGATCAATGTTAGCCAATGAGGGAGAGCTGTTGTTCAGCTTTTCTTGCATCCAGATTCTGAATGTGAGAAAAGTCGCAACATGCTGCGATTTTCTGTGAGAGCCGTATCCCTCGCACCCATTCAAGTGAATGGGTGAGAAACATTGGGTTGCACTCGAATGTTATCCCAGTGCAGTGCAATATAAGCACAGGCTGACAATGGAGGAGATGGGGGGATTAACCCCTCCCTCTCCTCCGCAGCGCCCGCCCTCAGCTTCACAGCTGTGACCCGATTGCAAGATCGGACCACAGTCACATGACACTTGGCTAACGCTCGCAGCAGAGCCTGAGCCGGGGGTCATTAGCATCTCGCATTGGATGCCATACGTTTGTGTGAGTCCAACCTGAGGCCATGTGCGAACGCTGTGGCTTTAACCGCGGAATTGCCGCGGATTTTTCTGCAGAAAATGTTTATAACATTTCTGCAGTCCTTCTCCAGCAAAATCTATGGGGATTATAAAAAGCTGCGCGCACACTACGTTTTTTTGTCCCTGTGGAATTTCCGCTGCGGAATTAATATGCATGTCACTTCTTTTCTGCAGGTCCCTGCGGTTTTGCCATTAATTATTGGTAAAAAAACGCAGGGACCAACTTGTGGCAAAACCACAGAAATTCTGCACCAAATCCGCGGCAACACCGCATGCAGATTTCGTGCGGTTTTGGTGCGTTTTTTTACCGCAGGTGCGGGATTCTTTCACATGGTCCGCTTTTTCCTTAAGAAAAAGTCATTTTCTAGTGCGCACATAGCCTTAGGAGTACTTCTCACATAGCGAGATCGCTGCTGATTCACGGTTTTTGTGACGCACCAGTGACCTCATTAGCGATCTCGCTGTGCGTGACACTGAGCAGTGATCTGGCCCCTGCTGTGAAATCGCTGCTCGTTACACACAGTGCTGGTTCATTTTTTGGACGTTGCTCTCCCGCTGTGAAGCACACATCGCTGTGTTTGACAGCGAGAGAGCAACGATCTGAATGAGCAGGAGCCGGCTTCTGACAGCTGCGGACGCTGGTAACCAAGGTACATATCAGGTAACCAAGCGAAGTGCTGTGCTTGGTTACCCGATATTTACCTTGGTTACTAGCGTACGCCACTCTCAGGCTGCCAGTGCCGGCTCCCTGCTCCCTGCACACGTAGCCAGAGTACACATCGGGTAAGTAAGCAAAGCGGTTTGCTTATTAACCCGATGTGTACTCTGGCTAGGAGTGCAGGGAGCCAGCGCTAAGCGGTGTGCGCTAGTAACCAAGGTAAATATCGGGTAACAAAGCGAAGCATTTTGCTTGGTTACCCGATATTTACCTTAGTTACCAAGCGCAGCATCGCTTCCACGCATCGCTGGTGGCTCGGGGCTGGTCATTGGTCGCTGGTGAGATCTGCCTGATTGACAGCTCACCAGCGACCATGTAGCGACGCACCAGCGATCCTGACCAGGTCATATCGAGGTCGGAATCGCTGGTATGTCGTTTAGTGAGACGGTACCCATATACTGTATATCCCTCAAGACACTGCAGTTAGTGCAGCTACACCGCCGGTCAATGGCCCCTGTGTTGTGCTAATCTGCACATCTTGTGGGGTCGGTGTAAGACAAGTGTCCTTCTTCTGCAGGGACAGTCACAACTTTTATACTAATCATTCTAACTCGATTTGCCACTTTTTGCCACGAGCTTAAAATTTTACATTAATTAATATACTGTATAGCTCCAGAGAGTGTTTGTCCAACTTGTAATAATACATAAATAGCATATAATATCACAAATTAATGATTTTACTTTAGTCTTGCCCAATCCTTTATATGGGAAATATTGCTACTACGGTAGGTAATTCCGTTAGTGTTCCCATATAGTACAAAGCCGCTTTCATAGCCCAACTCAGTGCTGGCCACATACAGTAGTGGCCAAAGTTTTTAAACTTACACAAATTTTGCTTTTCACAAAGTTTGCTGCTTCAGTTTTTATTGTTACTATTTGCATTAACGCTAGATTGCTATGAAAAATGATCAGATGAATTACAAATAAACTGCAAATGATCTGAGAGGGAAGATGAAAGGGAAAATCGCGCTGCCGCTGACGATCCACTGATCCAAGGATGGTGAACTGGTGATTTTTTATTTGTTCAACACGTTTCTGAGAATCAATCTCCTTCATCAGGACAAAAAACCAACACATATTCAGTCCTGATGAAGGAGATTGATTCTCAGAAACGTGTTGAACAAATATAAAATCACAATTTCACCATCCACATTATCTTGGGACATCTACACCCTACTCAGGCCTCCTGATGAATCTGAAGTGCAGTAGAAACGCGTTGAGGCCGTTTGTTGGAGGACAACATCTAAAAAGGGAAGTTTTTCTTTTCCTTTTACTAATTTTTGTACATGTTTGACCTGTATTTCTTCTCTATGACCCTCATTTGGGGACTCCACTTATTTTGGATTTTGCATACTGGAGCTATAGTGACTCAGTATGATATGTGGTAGTGGATACGTCAATTGTTATCATTAATTTTGTGAGCCTGTTTATTTAACCTGGTTTGGTCAAACTGGTTGTTTGTGGATAATTTGGTACTGGCAGGCTTTAGCTTAGAGATTCTTATAGGGTTTCCAAGGGTGAGTCGACATTGAGCAGGGGCGCCATGTGCGCTATTTAAGGGTGCCAACCTCTGCGGCAAGGGAGGGTCAGCTCCTACGGGCATTTTTAGGGCCCTGCAGGTTTTAATTCTATTCTATATTAACCTTTTTCTCCTACTCCCCATACTAAGCATTGCAAGCTTGGGTACTTATGGAGTTTTTCACTAGATAAACCCACTTATTGTTTTTAATGTATATTTAAAGGGAACCTGTCAGGTGCAATATGCACCCAGAACCACAAGCAGTGCTGTGCGCATATTGCTAATCCCTGCCTAACCGACCCTGTAACATTAGCATAGATAAAGAGATCTTTAGAAAAAGTATTTCAAAAGATGTTTTATCTTATGCTAATGAGTGCGGGGACTAATCCCAAGGGTGTTATATCCCCTGACTAGCCCACCCTCTTAGCATGTTAGCACGCCCACAGGGGTATTCTAACATGCTATTCAATGCAGCATCACCAGTGTTCGCTGTGATCGCTCTTCTGAATGCCCCGACACTTCCAGTCATGCACAGTAGACCTCTGAAGCCGGAACGCGTACACCCGGCTTCATACTGCGCATTACTAGAAGTGCCCGACATTCGGAAGCACGGTCACAGTGAACATAGGTACGTGCGGCACCGCTGGAGATGCTGCATTGAATAGCATGTTACTACACCCCTGTGGGCGTGCTAACATGCTAAGAGGTTGGCTAGTCGGGGGATAGAACGCCCTTGGGACTAGTCCCTGCGCTTATTAGCATAAGATAAAAGATCTTTGGAAATACTTTTCTAAAGATCCCTTTATCTATGCTAGTGTATACAGGGACGGTTAGGCAGGGATTAGCAATATACACCCAGAACTGCTCCTGGTTATGGGTGCATATTGCACCTGACAGGTTCCATTTAATAATCCGTATATTTTTAGGAATTTTTTGTTTGTTAACCCCCTGACTCTCACAACTACTTAACAGCCTTGCAAACCACACTAACACTCCTTCTTTTTTCTGGGTAAGACCCTATTAGCGCTCCTTGTCTTTCCAGTTGTTTATTCCCTGTCAGAATAAATTGAGAGTCATTCCTTTGAATGATAATTAACTTAGTAAAAAAAAAAAGGCCACAGCAACGTCGTTAGGCAGGTAAGTATGTGTGACAGGTCCAAGAAATGTTGTGTGCCACAGGCAGTGATTTGGGGTGGGTGTTTTCACCAGTGACATTGCTAGCGATGTCGCTGCATGTAAAGCCCTCTTTAGGAATCTAATCTAAGTCTCATCCTAGATCACCTTCTCTTAACGATCCAGTAGCAATTTGGTGAGTAACAATGCTTTTCCCAGCACGATGGAGACCATGGCACAGAGCAAAATAACTATATGGCTCGGTCAACAAATTACTAACATTTTTAGTCTTTGGCCAGGAAACTCCCCGGATCTCAATCAAATGCTCAAAAAGTGGGTGGACAAGCAAAAACGCAGGAATTGTGAACTGATTTAGCAATAATGGGTTGTTGTCATCAGTCAGGATTTGGCCCAGAAGCGGATATCCAACATGACAGAATTGCAGAAGTCTTCAAAGTCAAAATTAAGGGTCAACATTGTAAATATTAAGACTTTGCATAAACCTGATACATTTGTAAATAAATACACTGCGCAGTGCCCCCGTTACTACAATCCCCAGCTTACAATAGGATGTCCTCCAAGCACCACAGACACAGTATGATGCCCCCCACATATTACATTCTCCCATCCACAATATGATGTCCCACACACTATACTCTCAACACACAGTATAATGCCCACCCCAGTGGCCCCCATAGCCATCCTACACACAGAAATCCCCACAAAGCCACCCTACATAGAATTCCACATAGTCCCACAACACAATATGTTGCCGCCTAAGTCCCACACACATTCATTATGATGACCCTACAGTCCCTCCACACAGTATGATGCTCCCCAAGTACACCACACACACAACATGATGGCCTTACAGTCACTCCCATTTAGTATGATGCCCCCAATGAGCACCACACATCCCTGCTCGCTGCATCTGAGCTGATGTCTACTGACAATCTTGGTAGTGCCAAAAAGTATCTGCCAAGACCATCAGACCATGTGACATTTTCAGGTCATACGAAGGTCCACGCATGATCTTCAGGCTTTACTTAGACAGAAGAGGTAAACTACGGGTCTGTCAGCTCCTTGCTCTACTACTAAATTCAACAGTATCTATGTTCTGAGGACACAGTCAGGCTCTCAGAACATATCCATGGTCTCCTCTGAACAACTCCCCAAATTAGGCACTTCCTCTCTGGTTCTGAGACAGTTGAGAGGTTAAGAAGACTCAAAGTCTTACACTTGGGATACACTATTGTCTGGGGACACATTATTGGTCACTATTGTGGAGCACAATCAATAAGAATAATTGTATTGGGAGACAGTGTTTTTGGCACTATAGTCCCGAGCACAGTGTAGAAGACTCATGTCAGTGGGCATAGTGTTGGGGGTCGCAGTGTGCGGGCTTAAAATTTTCAGGAAACACTGTGTGGCAACTATTTTTTTTTTTACACAGTATTCAAAGCTCACATTTTTGGGTTAATTCAGGGGAGGCATTTGGTTTGGCATATGACACTATGATTTGTCTGATTGGCTATGGAGGCTTATACCGACAACCGGCACTAAAGAGGAACCTGTCAACATAACTGATTGGACTAGACACATGCATCAGAATTCTGGCTTAAATTTACACCTCCCACCCCCCAAAAAAAACTAAACTCACAAAAAAACTCACATACCTTACACCACATTTATTACGCTTCTTAGACACACTGGACAATGGGTGTGGGCAATCATAATGTGACCAAGGAAAGAACATGGCTGACATTGCGCCAAAACTATGCTACAATTTATCAAAAGCTCAGCGCTGGAGCAGATGAGAGATGAGGGACAGGTTGGAGCTGGAGCAAATGGGGATAGGTCGGCACTGCAGCAGATGAGGGACAGATAAGAGCTGCAGCAGATGAGGGACAGGTAAGTGCTGAAGCAGATGAGGGACAGGTAAGTGCTGAAGCAGATGATGGACAGGTCAGCGCTGAAGCAGATGATGGACAGGTCAGCGCTGGAGCAGATGAGGGACTGGTTGGTGCTGGAGCAGATGAGGGGCAGTCAGCACTGGAGCAGATGAGGGGCAGGTCGGCACTGGAGCAGATGAGGGGCAGGTCGGCGCTGGAGCAGATGAGGGGCAGATCGGTGCTTAAGCAGATGAGGGGCAGGTCGGCGCTGGAGCAGATGAGGGGCAGGTAAGTGCTGAAGCAGATGAGGGACAGGTAAGTGCTGGAGCAGATGAGGGTCAGATCGGCGCTGGAGCAGATGAGGGGCAGATCGGCGCTGGAGCAGATGAGGGGCAGATCGGTGCTGGAGCAGATGAGGGGCAGGTCGGCGCTGGAGCAGATGAGGGGCAGGTCGGCGCTGGAGCAGATGAGGGACAGATCGGCACTGGAGCAGATGAGGGACAGGTCGGCGCTGGAGCAGATGAGGGGCAGATCGGTGCTGGAGCAGATGAGGGACAGATCGGCACTGGAGCAGATGAGGGGCAGGTCGGCGCTGGAGCAGATGAGGGACAGATCGGCACTGGAGCAGATGAGGGGCAGGTCGGCACTGGAGCAGATGAGGGACAGATCGGCACTGGAGCAGATGAGGGGCAGGTCGGCACTGGAGCAGATGAGGGACAGGTCGGCAATGGAGCAGATGAGGGGCAGGTCGGCACTGGAGCAGATGAGGGGCAGGTTGGCGCTGGAGCAGATGAGGGACAGGTTGGCGCTGGAGCAGATGAGGGGTAGGTCGGCGCTGGAGCAGATGAGGGGCAGGTCGGCACTGGAGCAGATGAGGGGCAGGTCGGCACTGGAGCAGATGAGGGACAGGTTGGCGCTGGAGCAGATGAGGGACAGGTTGGCGCTGGAGCAGATGAGGGGTAGGTCGGCGCTGGAGCAGATGAGGGGCAGGTCGGCGCTGGAGCAGATGAGGGGTAGGTCGGCGCTGGAGCAGATGAGGGGCAGGTCGGCGCTGGAGCAGATGAGGGACAGGTCGGCAATGGAGCAGATGAGGGGCAGGTCGGCACTGGAGCAGATGAGGGACAGGTTGGCGCTGGAGCAGATGAGGGACAGGTTGGCGCTGGAGCAGATGAGGGGTAGGTCGGCGCTGGAGCAGATGAGGGGCAGGTCGGCACTGGAGCAGATGAGGGGCAGGTCGGCACTGGAGCAGATGAGGGACAGGTTGGCGCTGGAGCAGATGAGGGACAGGTTGGCGCTGGAGCAGATGAGGGGTAGGTCGGCGCTGGAGCAGATGAGGGGCAGGTCGGCGCTGGAGCAGATGAGGGGTAGGTCGGCGCTGGAGCAGATGAGGGGCAGGTCGGCGCTGGAGCAGATGAGGGACAGGTCGGCACTGGGGCAGATGAGGGGCAGGTCGGCACTGGAGCAGATGAGGGGCAGGTCGGCACTGGAGCAGATGAGGGGCAGGTCGGCACTGGAGCAGAAGAGGGACAGGTAAGTGCTGGAGCAGATGAGGGGCAGGTCAGCGCTACTCAGAGTCTGTGTGGTAGGAGTCGTAGTACACAGACATTTATTATCCATCAGCAGACGCTTCACAGAATATCTCACAGACATCAATCAAATTAATGACAGTTTTTACAAAGTGGCAAAACCGGTCCCAGCGGCAGTGTGATCAGTGTGATCAGTGTGATCAGTGTGATCAGTGTGATCAGTGTGATCAGTGTGTGCCACTGTTTATGTTTTTCTCAGGAGTTTGTCTAATCCAGCAAAATCTCCCAACGTCACAACTTAGAAATGTCTGGGACATAACTGGGTCATGCATCTTCTTAACGTTGTGGCCGCAGACCGGGTTTCCTTGTGCCTGCCATTGGTAACGGCTATAATAAGAAAACACTTTTCTCCTGAAGCTTTTATTTATGATGTCAGCAGCTCACTCCCCACTAGTATGGAGAACGCTGTCTCTCCAGCGCCACCTAGAGGCAGCTACCCTGCTAGACATGTATTTGCATACTTTTGTCCCATGCAGGACTCCATATACCTGCTGGATCTCCTCAAAGTAGGCTCGTACCTTCCAGAGCCACATTATATAACAATGTACAGTGATTAGTATTGGCACTTACCATTATAAGGGCTAATGCACATGAGAGCTGCAGGAGCTCCTGTGTGATGCGGCTTACGGCACAGTATTATCCAGGTATTAGCCTTTACAAGCAATGATTCCTGAGGAGAATATCCCTTCACAAATAGTTTCCCACACTTTACAACTGGTTTTATCATCTGTTTTATAATAATTTATACTACAATGTGTGAGTGTATGGCATGAAGCCTTTGTCTTGCTGGGACCTCTTTCTGAATGTCAATTTAAAGAGGACCACCCACCAGGATTTTCCTATATAAACTAAAGCCAGTGCTGTACTGGTGCTATCATGCTGATTCTATACATACCTTTAGTTGTGAGATCGGATGTATACTTTCTGAAATATAGACAAGTAAAGTTTGTGAAATACACTGTTATTTAATGATAGGTGCTGCGGAATATCTAATAGGTGGGTCGGGTTTTGCTAGTTATTCCTGCCCCTGCCTGTCCTTCCTCCCCCTGTCTCTGTTATTTATGCTAATTACAGTACATCACAGATTTACTAAAGCCTGCTTTACACGCTGCAATGTATCTTACAATGTGTCGGCGGGGTCACGTCGTAAGTGACGCACATCCGGCATCGTAAGGTATGTTGTAGCGTGTGACAGCGACGTGCAATTGCGATTGAATGAAGAACCGTTCATCTCATGCACGTTGTTCATTCCTGACGAATTGAACGTCAGATTGTTCATCGTACCCGGGGTAGCGCACATCGCAGTGTGTGACACCCCGGGAACGATGAACAGATCTCACCTGCCTCCTGCGGCTCCCGGCCCACAATGCAGAAGGAAGGAGGTGGGCGGAATGTTTACGTCCCGCTCAGCTCCGCCCCTCCGCTTCTATTGGCCAGCTGCCGCGTGACGTCGATGTGACGCCGAACGTCCCTCCCACTCCAGGAAGTGGACGTTCGCCGCCCATATCGAGGTCGTATGGTAGGTAAGTACATGTGACGGGGGTTAATTGTATGTGTGGCACGTTCAACAAATTGAACGTGCCACACATACGATGGGGGCGTTGCAAATCGCATATGATATCGTATGCGAAATTGCAACGTGTAAAGCAGGCTTTAATCTCTTTACTAAGATGGCGTCAGAGTTGGCGCCTGCGCATATATCCGGTGCCATCTTTGTGAAGACAGCGTGACATCATTGTTTTGTGGCCTATGCGAGGGCAGCGCATGCGCTCCTGTGGCCACAACAAGAGCAGAGAACGTGAGCACTTCCATTAAATGCTTACCACTAGTGATGAGCGAGCACTACCATGTTCTGGTGTTCGATTCTCATTAAAAGCAGTTGGTGCTCAGATGGCCGCGACTCCAGTACGTGATTAGAATGGAAGTCAATGGGGGACTTCAGAAAGATGCTCGAGTCCCTCATTGACTTGCATTATACTGGGGTACTCGGGTTGCACCCCCCATACAAGCCTCAAACTGCTCTTGATGAGTACCGAACATCGGAGCATGGTAGTGCCCGCTCATCCTTACCACCTCTGCCATAGCTAATAACAGCTTATCAATGTGGATAGACCCCCCCGACCTATTATTGATGAATCTTGATTGACAACCCCTATATAAGGTCCTCTTCTTCTCCGCACCCTCCTGACTTCCTGGTTGCTGGGGTGCGTGGGTGCTCCAGCTTCAGTGGAAGTGCAGACTAGCAGCAATGTGGGCCACAGATGTCAACAGTACACAGCTGTCATATAATGAAGGATTTGGGTGATGGGGCTGGAGAACAGTGGCCAACCGATAAGAAATGATCAGCAGTGTCCAGAAGAAGCATTTAGTACAGAGCTAGGCAGTGTAGCTTTGAGATGCATGCAACTGACCCGCTCCTGTGAGGAGAGTGTGAGTCCATGCTGGGTGATGCATTGCAAGACGCGCATGAGATACACTTGAAGCACTTGCAAGTGTGACACTGGCCTAATGCTTACATCCACCACAGGGGGAACTAATAATGTGGCGCCCCTGACCTGGTCAGGCACCACTGAGTACTGCACCCATGCTGGGACAGTACTTCCAGGTAATCCTGAAGGCTGGAATAGGGCGTGTACGCACAGACACATAGCAACCAGGTCTCCCACACCTTGAGAGGGGACCCTTGGGCAGACCCAAGAGGGGGCGTTCATCCACATCTTATCTAAGGGTGTAGGGGAGGGGCTGGAAGCTAAGTTGCAGCGGCTGTCAGGAAAAGTAGGAGAAGAGCCAGTCTGTTAGAGGAAAAGCGCGGCAGTGGTGAGCGGAACGCGCGGACTCTAGTCGGACCCTGCACGTGAAGTAGCTGTTAGTGGGGGAAAACCACCAAGTCAGTCAGAAAGACGCTGAGGGAGTCAGTCGGTCGAATATGGGGACTCTGGTGACTAGGCACGCACTGGGAACAGGTCCCTAGAGAAGACGTCCATTTATTTGATCTGCTAAACCTGCCGGTGAGGTGAACTAAAAGTCCCTCACCAACCATCTAGAGTCCGAGCCTCAGCAGCAACGAGGGGGCCCATAAGGAGGATCAAGCCTGGAGCCATCTTCCTTCGTCCACGCTGCCAGCAAACGGGCCAAAAAGGGGAGAAAAGGCAGTAGCGACTTCTCTGGATGAATCCCACGGTACTTCAAGTCAGGGGTTATCCGAAACAAGAAGTGCTAGGAAGGCAAGTTAACAGTTACCCTTAGACCGTCCTAAAGGATACCTGGTTTCTCCTGGTTTAATCTCAGCATCGCCCGGTTACCTCACACAACATCAAAAAGTGAGTAAACAAGTTGAAAGACTTTCTGGACTGAGACTGAGTTATTCTGGGACCTGTTGTTCTACACACCCGAGCCCCTGGGGTCAGCCTCACTCTCGGGAGGCCACACCACCAGACTGCAGACTCCATCAGCCCCAGACGCTCGTTAAACCTGCAGTGGCTGTCACCCATAGCCCTGACCGCAAACCGTGAGTGGCGTCACAACTCCTATACATACACCACCGACATACCTGTTGCCAGAAATACCAAAGTGAAGACCCTGTGGTGTCCCCGAAGGTGGAGTGGTGTCCCTGGGGCGACCGCTACGAGTGGGCGACACAATAACAGCGGATCAGTGGGGGTCCCGCATGTCAGACCCCCTTCGATCTGCTATTTATTACCTATGCTAATAATATCAACATGATCAATATCATACGGCGAGACAACCACTTTGTAAGGCTACAGACAGATGTAGCTGCCACAGCACAACTTAAGGGTATGTTCACACGTTGCATTTTTGCAACATTTCTTTCTGCAGCCAAAACCTGCTCGCTTGGCAGTAAAAATGGTGGGTTCAAAATGCCTGTGTTTTATTAAATGTTTGACTCATTTTTCAGGTGTGGATTACATATGTGCTTTGTCTACTGTACATGTTTATTAAAGTTAGTGTTATTCACCAAAAACGCTGTGAAAAACACTTGCATTTTTTGTAACGCTTTTTTTTTCCATTTTCTTATTGTTTTCTAATTCTGTAGGAAAAAAAACAAAAAACAAGCAAGTGCATGAGATTTCTAAAACCTCATAGCTTTTGCTAGTTCTATAAAGAGCAGCTTTAAAAAAGGCTGAAAAAGACAGCTGTAAAAAAACGCAACATGTGAACATAGCCGAAAACTAGGTTTTTGCATATTTTAACTTCACATTAGTGTTTGTTTTATTACATGTATTGCTTGTGTTGTCCCGGTTTTGTAGGACACGGCTGCTCTGTGTGTCGCTGCCATAAGACGCAGTATGTTACTTCTATCAGCCCTATCAGTATCACAGAGCTACATGTGACCTAACACAGGACAGAGATGACTGCACTGATTCACAGTCACCGGCTATAACTCGGCCCTGACCCGGTGGAGCAGCTGCCCTTTCCCACAGGTCTCTCCTTATGCACGGGGGCTTTTGTGTTTAATGGAAAATCCATTCCTGGTTATGATAAGGAAAACATTTTCCTACTGCTGCTGAACATTACAGGGTCACAGACGCGACATTTGAGTTCATCAAGTAAAAGATATGTGCGGGTCTCCTATGTGACCAGTTTTATGCTTCAGCTTCAAGTTTTGTCAAAAAAGGTTGCACAGGATTAAAAAAAACATGGCTGATTTGGTTCAAAACAACCAGCAGCCATGTTTCGCTATCACTGGGCAGACCGTTTAGGGAGGTAATTAGTGATAAGTGGGCACTACCATGCTCTGGGGCCCAGTACTTATTACTAGTGATGAGTGGGCACTACCATGTTCAGGTGCTCAGCACTCATAACTAGTGATGAGTGGGCACTACCATGCTCAGGTGCTCAGTACTTGTAACAAGTGATGAGTGAGCACTACCATGCTCTGGGGCCAAGTACTCATAACTAGTGATGAGTGAGCACTACCATGTTCAGGTGCTTGGCACTCGTAACTAGTGATGAGTGAACACTACCATGCTTGAGTGCTCAGTACCTGTAACTAGTGATGAGTGAGCACTACCATGCTCTGGGGCCAAGTACTCATAACTAGTGATGAGTGAGCACTACCATGCTCTGGGGCCAAGTACTCATAACTAGTGATGAGTGAGCACTACCATGCTCTGGGGCCAAGTACTCATAACTAGAGATGAGCGAGCACTACCATGCTCGGGTCTCGTAACTAGAAGTGATGTAGTTACAAATAGCACTGCCTCACTGTTTCTTCTTGAACATTATTTAGGTATAGCTAGTACTGCCTCTCCTTGTATGCAATATAGGTACAGATAGTGCTGCCTCCCTGTCTCTCTCTTTAAATAATGTAAGGAACAGATAGTAATGCTTGCCTGTCTCTCTTTCCAAATGATGTAGGCCAGATAGCAATCTTCTACCATGCCTAGTTGTATAGGATGCATAGTGGTGTTTGAAAGTTTATGTGTCCTAAAAGTAGATAAAGAGAACCAAAGCAAGCAAATACAAAATATTAGGCTTTGTCATTTTTTTAAATGAAGAAAATTATCTAATAACACATGTCTGTGAGTGGCAAAAGTATATGAACCTTTAGGTTTGGCAGATAATTTTAAAGTGAAAACAGAGTCTGGTGTTTCCAATCAATGGGATGACAATTAGGTGTGAGTAGGCGACCTGTTAAATGTAAAGAACATGCATCTATGATAGTTTGATTTTCAGAACACATGTTTGTGGAAGTGTATAATGGCAGTAACAACCAAGATTTCTTAGAACCTCAGAAGAAGAGTTGGTGATGCCTATCAGGCTGGAAAAGGTTGCAAAACCATCTCTAAAGAGTTTGGACTCCATCAATCTATAGTCAGGCAGAGTGTATACAAATAGTGGAATTTCCCCAGGAATGGTCAACCAACAAAGAACACTCCAAGAGCAAGTATAACACAAAGGTATATATATTCACAAAGGTACCCAAGGTAATCTCTAAGCAACTTAAGGACTCTCTAAAATTCACTAATGTTAAACAGTTAATTATCAGGAGGACAATGAACAACAATAGTGTACATGGCAGGATAGCAAGGAGAAACCAGTGCTCTCCAAAAAGAATATTGCTGCTCATCTGCAGTTTGATAAAGATGTTTAAGGGTACTTTCACACTTGCGTTTATTTCCTTCCGTTACAGTCCGCCCTTTTGGAAAACAGCGGAATCCGTTAACGGATTCCGCTGTTTCCCAAAGACTTGTATGGGTGACGGATTGTACCAAAAGGACCTGCGTTGCTTCCGCTGGGCGACGCTCCGTTGCTTCCGCCCAGCGGGAGGAACGCAGCATGTAACGTTGTTTTGAGCAGCGGAATCCTCTGGATTCCACTGCGCATGCTCTTTTTTTTTTTTTTTAAATCAAACTTTATTTTGGCTCGCGGTGGCCAAACGTTCAGCTGAGCGCCCGGCCGCCGGCAAGTCACAGCGCTCAGCTGAGCGCCCGCCCGCTGGCATGCCCGGCCGCCTGCAAGTGACAGCGCTCAGCTGAGCGCCCGCCCGCTGGCATGCCCGGCCGCCGGCATGCCCGGCCGCCAGCAAGTGACAGAGCTCAGCTGATCACCGGCGGTCGGCTGCAGGGAGCGATCAGCTGATCACCCGGCGGTCGGCTGCAGGGAGCGATCAGCTGATCACCCGGCGGCCGGCTACTGGGAGCGATCAGCTGATCACCCGGTGGCCGGCTGCAGGGAGCGATCAGCTGATCACCCGGCGGCCGGCAAGTGACAGCGCTCAGCTGATCACCGGCGGTCGGCTGCAGGGAGCTATCAGCTGATCACCCGGTGGCCGGCTACTGGGAGCGATCAGCTGATTACCCGGCGGCCGGCTACTGGGAGCGATCAGCTGATTACCCGGCGGCCGGCTACTGGGAGCGATCAGCTGATTACCCGGCGGCCGGCTGCAGGGAGTGATCAGCTGATCGTTCACAATAGTCTGCCGCTGGTAAAACTAAAAAAAAAAAAAAAAGAAAATCAAAACGAATTGCGTTGTTTTGCAGCATCCGTTGTGCCACTATATGCAACACATCCGTTGCATCCGTTACACAACGCAATGCAACGGATACCGTTCAACGCAAGTGTGAAACTAGCCTTAGAGACAGATGAGGCCAAAATAATTTTGGTTAAAATAAGAATAGGTATGCTTGGAGATAGAAAACCACTGTATAAGACTAGGTTCACACAACCATATTTTCTCCACCTAGAAAAAAACAGTCCTATTATGCTAATAAGACTCTGATCAGAATCTGATCATAGTGGGATCCTTTTTTCTCAGAAGTGAAGAATAAACAAAATTCCCCATCTTCACCATTTTATCAGTCTGTGAAAATCGGACCTCACTCGAATTTGAGACTGATCCAATTCTAGGAGGAAAATCGTAGATGCTGCAATTTTTTTTTCCAAGCAAACAAAAAAAAACCAAAACCAGACATGTGCATTTCCTCATTGAATATTAGATTTTTTTGACAGATAGCACATGAGCCCTAACAGCATAAAAGTAGCATACCATCTGTAAAACATGGTGTTGGTATTATGGATTGGGCCTGTTTTGCTGCATCTGAGCTTCCCATCATTGGATGACCGATACAGTCTTAATTATACAGGTACATTCTAAAGCGGGCTTTACAAGCTGCGACATCGCTAGCTGATGTCCGATGCTAGCGATGTCGAGTGTGATAGCACCCGCCCCCATCGTACGGCCGATATGTGGTGATCGCTGCCGTAGCGAACATTATCGCTACGGCAGCGTAACACGCACATACCTGTGCAGCGACGTCGCTGTGACCGGCGAACCGCCTCCTTTCTGAGGGGGCGGTTCGTTCAGCGTGACAGCGACGTCACAGCAGCATCACTGAACCGCCGCCCAATAGAAGCGGAGGGGCGGAGATGAGCGGCCGGAACATGCCGCTACCTCCTTCCTTCCTTCTTTTCCGGTGGACAGAGGTAAGGTGATGTTTGTCATTCCAGCGGCGTCACACATAGCGATGTGTGCTGCCACAGGAACGACAAACAACATCGTTACTGCTGCAGCAACGATAATTGGGAATAGGGATGCATGTCACCGATTAGCGATTTTGAACAGTTTGGCGACAATTCGAAATCGCTCATAGGAGTCACACGCAACAACATCGCTAAAGCGTCACAAATTCCGTGACCCCAACGACATCGCTTTAGCAGTCTCGTAGCGTGTAAAGCCACCTTAAAGAAAAATGCCAGGATATCTGTGTAAAAGCTTCAGGCTTTCAAAAACGCCTAGTGGGAAAAAAGAAAAATGGATGTCCCTTCTTAGGAAGCATCTCTTAATGGAAAATGCTCCAAAATAGGCACTGTCCAATCAATAAGCTGCAAAAGGAAATACAGACTGTCTGAAAAAAAATTGCAAAAAGATCTAGAAAAACTCTTCAAATCCTTCAAAACAATTTCAAGGAGCGCTTCAGGTAACAAAAGTCCCCAAAGGAGAGTTTCCTGTCCTGCGAATAAGTGACTATCTATTTTCACCAGGGAATCTGTCAGCAGATTTTTCTATGTAATCTGAGAACAGCATGATGTAAGGGTTAACACACAGAATTCAGAGATGTGGCACATTTTTAGGCCTCGGTTCCACTTGCATTTTACATGGACGATAAAACATTGGATTGCACTCAAACCAGTGTAAAACTATGGGGCAGTGTCCATTTACAATTTTTTTTTTCATACCATATTGGCATAAGAAAAAGAATCTCAGCATGCTGCGTTTGGCAGTGTGTCTCACATCACTCTCACCCATACAAGTCAATGGGTGTGTGTGAAACATCACACTGCACTCGCATGTCATCCGAGCGCAGTGCGATGTACGCTGAGACAGGCAGCGAAGAAGAGGGAGAAAGTAATTACTTCCTCTTCTCCGTAGCTGTGATCCGATCGTAAGATTGGATCACAGTCGCATGACCCTCTGCTTATGCTCGCAGCAGAACAGGAGCTGAGGACCATTAGCAGATCACTTCCAATGTTCTGGCATCAGAAGCTATGTTCAAGTGGAGCTGAGGCCTAAGCTGTGTGCTATTGTTTACACACAATGAAGGTTTTATCACCAAGAGATTATCACTGCAAGGATGACAGCAGGGTGACACCAAGTCCAACAATGGCACCTCCTCTGATAAGCAGCTCACTGTCACTATATAATGTACACTGAGAGCTGTGGTGTGTTCAAACTCATTTTGTTCATTCATTTAACATTGGCTACAATGTTACAGCTAAAACATGTCTGCAAACGGAGTGAGATGCAGCCGCTAGTTGTGACCCTGCCCTAATGGAATTTAATGGAGACAGTCCCCTGCATTACAGTGGGGGTCCCAGGGCCATTTTTGTCTACATAGATGGCAGTCCGGAGATTGGATATCCACGTTTCATAAGTATGTAAAACTCCAGCCTTCTTCATATACTAGTGTCCGTGATTTTCAGTTATTTCCGCTGTCAGCACAATGATACTTTATATTTATACACATCTTTTTTGTTTCTTTCTTACTGACCTATAATATCATGGTCCACTTTATTCGGAAAAAAATTGCCTATTCTAGTGAAAAAAAAAAGAAAATGAATGGTGATTGTTACTGACCGGTTCCTACGACAAAATTTGATGCAATAATAATAATGATAATACATTGAACAAAAATATAAACACAACATTGTTGCTTGTTCCTATTTTTCATGAGCTGGACTCAAAGATCTAAAGCCCCCGTCACATTTAACGACTTTCCAGCGATCCTGACAACGATGCGACCTGATAGGGATCGCTGGTAAGTTGCTACGTGGTCACTGGTGAGATGTCACACAGTCAGATCTTCCCAACGATGCAGCAATGATACAGCGGCTGTAGTGACCTGTATAACAATCTCGGTGGTACGTGTATGAGCTCTGAGTCGTCAACGAGGTCGTTGGTAAGGCATCAAACACCGATACATCCTGCCCAGGACCTCGATGATCAAAAAATGGTCCAGGCCATTCAAACACGACCAGCGATCTCACAGCAGGGACCTGGTCGCTGCTATGTGTCAAACGTAGTGAGATCGCTGGTGAGGTCGTTGTTGTGTCACAGAATCTGTGACTCAGCAGCGATCTCGCTATGTGTGAAGGTACCTTAAGCCTTTTTCTATGTGCACAAAAGGCCTTTTTGTCTCAAATATTGTTCACAAATTTGTCTAAGGGTACCGCCACACTTTAGCGACGCTCCAGCGATCCCACCAGCGATCTGACCTGGTCAGGATCGCTGGTGCGTCGCTACATGGTCACTGGTGAGCTGTCAATCAGACAGATCTCACCAGCGACCAGTGACCAGCCCCCAGCGACGCGTGGAAGCGATGCTGCGCTTGGTAACTAAGGTAAATCTTGGGTAACCAAGCAAAGCACTTCCCTTGGTTACCCGATATTTACCTTGGTTACCAGCGCACATCACTTAGCGCTGGCTCCCTGCACTACTAGCCAGAGTACACATCGGGTTAATAAGCAAACCGCTTTGCTTATTTACCCGATGTGTACTCCGGCTACGTGTGCAGGGAGCAGGGAGCCGGCACTGGCAGCCTGAGAGCGGCGGACGCTAGTAACCAAGGTAAATATTGGGTAACCAAGCAAAGGGCTTCGCTTGGTTACCCGATGTTTACCTTGGTTACAGCGTACTGCAGGCTGCCAGACGCCGACTCCCTGCACATTCAAATCGTTGCTCTCTCGCTGTCACACACAGTGATGTGTGCTTCACAGCCGGAGAGCAACATCCAAAAAATGAACCAGAGCTGTGTGTAAGCGAGCAGGAGCCAGATCGCTGCTCAGTGTCACACACAGCGAGATCGCTAATGAGGTCACTGCTGCGTCACAAAAGCCGTGACTCAGCAGCGATCTCGCTATGTTAGAAGTACCCCTAAATCTATGTTAGTGAGCGCTTCTCCTTCATATCAAGATGCTGATTAGATAGCATGATTATTGCACAGGTGCGCCTTAGGCTGGCCACAATAAAAGGCCACTCTAAAATGTGCAGCTTTACAGTATCTTGTCAGAAAACCAATCAGTATGTGACGAGACCACCATTTGCCAGTTCAGCTCATACTGCATTTATATGTTGCTCAGTGTAATAATAAAGCAGTATACAGATGAGTATATTGTGGAGCAGGATTTGCTTTCTGCACTGTATATACCATATCCTGCTCTTTTTCTTACTTTCCCCCGTGCATTGTGTATATCTGCAGCAGTTCTTTAGCTGGAGAACACATGAATAGGCAGAGCATCTGTAACCACGCCGGCTGGTAAAGAAAAAAGGGACAAGGGCGCTCCTGGCTGTCAGTCATCACTACAAGGCGAGCTCTGCGATTGGTTGTTGCTACTGTGCTTCCCTGTGATGTCACTGGACCACGTGCCTCCCATGATAACAGCACGGGCGGAGGACAAGGCTCTGTGATACATGGCACAATGTCATTTCTTCAACGATACGTTCACATTTACAGAAGCATGAAAAATATCTAAAAAAAAAAAATGAATGCACTAAAATAAAAGCAGAAATACAAGTTATAATATACAGTCATATGATAAAGTTTGGGCACCCCTATTAATGTTAACCTTTTTTCTTTATAACAATTTAGGTTTTTGCAGCAGTTATTTCAGTTTCATATATCTAATAACTGATGGACTGAGTAATATTTCTGGATTGAAATGAGGTTTATTGTACTAACAGAAAATGTGCAATCCGCATTTAAACAAAATTTGACCGGTGCAAAAGTATGGGCACCCTTATCAATTTCTTGATTTGAACACTCCTAACTACTTTTTACTGACTTACTGAAGCACTAAATTGGTTTTGTAACCTCATTGAGCTTTGAACGTCATAGGCAGGTGTATCCAATCATGAGAAAAGGTATTTAAGGTGGCCACTTGCAAGTTGTTCTCCTATTTGAATCTCCTATGAAGAGTGGCATCATGGGCTCCTCAAAACAACTCTCAAATGATCTGAAAACAAAGATTATTCAACATAGTTGTTCAGAGGAAGGATACAAAAAGTTGTCTCAGAGATTTAAACTGTCAGTTTCCACTGTGAGGAACATAGTAAGGAAATGGAAGAACACAGGTACAGTTCTTGTTAAGCCCAGAAGTGGCAGGCCAAGAAAAATATCAGAAAGGCAGAGAAGAAGAATGGTGAGAACAGTCAAGGACAATCCACAGACCACCTCCAAAGACCTGCAGCATCATCTTGCTGCAGTTGGTGTCAATTTGCATTGGTCAACAATACAGCGCACGTTGCACAAGGAGAAGCTGTATGGGAGAGTGATGTGAAAGAAGCCGTTTCTGCAAGCACGCCACAAACAGAGTCGCCTGAGGTATGCAAAAGCACATTTGGACAAGCCAGTTACATTTTGGAAGAAGGTCCTGTGGACTGATGAAACAAAGATTGAGTTGTTTGGTCATACAAAAAGGCGTTATGCATAGAGGCAAAAAACCACGGCATTCCAAGAAAAGCACTTGCTACCCACAGTAAAATTTGGTGAAGGTTCTATCATGCTTTGGGGCTGTGTGGCCAATGCCGGCACCGGGAATCTTGTTAAAGTTGAGGGTCGCATGGATTCAACTCAGTATCAGCAGATTCTTGACAATAATGTGCAAGAATCAGTGACGAAGTTGAAGTTACGCAGGGGATGGATATTTCAGCAAGACAATGATCCAAAACACCGCTCCAAATCTACTCAGGCATTCATGCAGAGGAACAATTACAATGTTCTGGAATGGCCATCCCAGTCCCCAGACCTGAATATCATTGAAAATCTGTGGGATGATTTGAAGCGTGCTGTCCATGCTCGGCGACCATCAAACTTAACTGAACTGGAATTGTTTTGTAAACAGGAATGGTCAAATATACCTTCATCCAGGATCCAGGAACTCATTAAAAGCTACAGGAAGCGACTAGAGGCTGTTATTTTTGCAAAAGGAGGATCTACAAAATATTAATGTCACTTTTATGTTGAGGTGCCCATACTTTTGCACCCGTCAAATTTTGTTTAAATGCGGATTGCACATTTTCTGTTAGTACAATAAACTTCATTTCAATCCAGAAATTTTACTCAGTCCATCAGTTATTAGATATATGAAACTGAAATAGCTGTTGCAAAAACCCAAATTGTTATAAAGAAAAAAGGTTGACATTAATAGGGGTGCCCAAACTTTTTCATATGACTGTATTTATAATTTTAGAATAGGAATTTTCATTAATTAGGATGCAAGATCATATTTTTTATTTTCCAATTCCCCTGTATGGGGACACGAAGTTTCCAGCCCCTGATGCAAAACCTATAACGGCCCCACATGCACAATGTGCTATTCTCACATGACTGGTGTCTTCCTATGCAACAGAGGGACCTTTGGGATCACTCGGACATCAGGGAGCGGGTGCATCTCTTGCCCCAGCTTCCTCTATAGTTACATCCCCTGCACCTTTTTGGCTAAATTTGCACAGAATATAAATATAGAGCTGAAGGCTCTGGCGTCCCTCATATGAGAGGCTCCTTTACTTGTGCCAACCAATGTTTTTGTCACACCAAGAGGAATGCTCACTGTTATGAGAAGCATCACCAAAGGGTAACTGACAAAACAAAAAAGTTTGGCCCTGTGTCTGCAAGTTAAAAAAGTTCTTAAACAAGTGAAATACTTGCAGAATGTAGTCTGGTCAGAGGAGACCAAAATGTAACTCTTTGGAGGCCAAAATACACACAATATTTGGAGGCCAAAAGACAGCACTATGTATCACCCCAAAAACACTACAATAGTGAAGTTTGGAAGTGGGAACATCATGGTGTGTGGCCATTTTTCAGCAAAAGACACTGGCAAACTTCATATAATTGAAGGAAAGATGAATAGATAAATGTACTGAGATATTCTTGATAAAAATCTGCTGCCATCTATCAGGATGATGTAGATGAAACAAAGCTGGATATTTCAGCAAGATAATAATTCCAAACACACAGCCAAGGAAACTCAATTGGTTTCAATGAAAGAAGATAACGCTGCTAAAACGGCCAAGCCAATCACCTGACCCAAATCCAATAGAAGATATATGGAAGGAATTAAAGCTCAGAGTTCACAAAAGAACACTATGGATGGTTCAGGATTTGAAGAGTGTATATGTGGAAGAATGGCCAAAAATCCCACCTGAGCAATGCATATGACTAGTTTCTCCATACATGAGGCGTCTTGAAGCTGTCATCACCAACAAAGGCTTTTGTACAAAGTTTTAAATATATTTCAGTAAGCGTGTCCAATAGTTTTTCTCTGTGTCATTTATCATTATTACACATTACTAAATTTATGGACAGCTATGGTTTGATTTCTTTGCCTGTGTGGATTGGATGGGTTGTTATCAACCTCTGGTGAGCACCTTTAGAAATATATTTACTTAGAAAATTGGTGACGTGTTCAATACTTATTTCACCCGCTGTAGTGTTCAAAAAAAATAATCCCCAAGGCTGCGATTTGAATATGCGCTGCAGCATTAGGACTGATGGAGTATCCTCCATAGACATGGAAAAACATATAACACTGGTGACAGCCTAGGGCAAAATATCAATCATCACTACCAATTTGATTGTCAAGCCTCATTCAAACTCCTATTTTTCACATACCTATTCTATCCATGTTCTTCATGAACAGAACACGCACCCATCACTCTCTATGGGGCAGTTCACAAGTCCATTTTTTTTATTACTGTAGATCGATAAGAAAAAGAAATGGACATGTCTGATTTGTGGATCAAGGTCACCCATTCAAGTGATAGGATCTGCAAAAGAAAAAAACAAAAACGGACCTTACAATGGGTAGGAGTAGTTTGTTTTGTTTTTTCCCATTTTGCAAAAAGGTAAAGCGGATACCACTCTGATGGTAAAAATGGACACACTGACCAAAAATGGATGAAAATCAGGTCTAGCACACCGATGAAAAATGGTCAGTATTGTCTCTTGTACAAAAAATTAATAAAAAATGGAAATCTGAATGGGGTCCTTAGTAATCCAATGGAATATTGTCACACTGCTCGGGATGTTGCTGCTCGGGAGGTTGGCCTACCACAGGCTTCCTTCCTGAGAGTATATAGGTGTGTGTTGCCATCATGTAACTCACTTCCCTGTAACTCCGGTAAGTGGACAGAAATAGACTGTGGCCCTCAGTGGACACTTAGTTGGTGGCCATGGTGGAAGCTAGGATCAGCTTTGGACTCTCCAATGATCAGCACAGGTAGGCCGCCTCTCCCCGACACATGATGTGGCCTAGTAGTCCAGAGGGGGGATGAAATGTTTATTGGGTTTCTTCTCTTCTGGGAGAGGGCTAGTGATGACCCAAATCTTTGTGCACTTTTTTTATTTGGCAATCTGCTCTTGGGTAAAGAAAGCCCATGCTTTGTGCTCCTGTAAAGCCTTTATGGCAGTAAATTCTAAGTCAAACATTTAGAGCACTTTCAGGTAAATAATGATCTGATTATATTTTCCCTCCGCCCGCACAGGCTGCAGCCAGCACACGGCGGTCTGAATGCGTTAACCAGAGAAGAGTCAATGATGACGGGCCTGACGTCGGGTGACTCACGGAGCTGTGGAGCTGATTACGTTTAATTTAATGATTATCATACAAGTTCACCAGGGAGAAGATGTATTGATTGGAACTCAAACACACTTTTAATTTGTATTATGTATTCATGGATGAGATGCCAGGAAAAGAAGAAGGAAACTCATTGTAATTCATCATTCATCCAATGTGTGATCTCATCACTGGGGGCAGTCACACATACAGAATCAATCAGCATGGGATGACAGGAATCGCCAGAGAGCATTTGTTGTGTCTCCGACTGGTGTTACACAGCAGCGGACACGGTCAGAAAAGAGCCCCTCCCCTATGACAAACCATATAAGGGGCCCTTTCCAGTCCAATAGCTCATCAAAATGCACAATTCTACCTTTTTTGGAGATGGAAATGAGTCCCCTTATCTCACAGGTCTCTGTGCAGCTGAGCAGATTGCACCAATGCTATGTCTACCCCTGTGTGTTTGGCAGGGGTGAAACGATTGCGGTCGCAGGGATCGCGACTGCAACCAGGCCCGGGGATGCAGGGAGCCTGTTTCAGCGGGATGTGCGTTCGAGGCCGCACATACAGCTGAAATGTATCCCAATGCGGAGACCCGCAAACAGAAGCCGTTAGCTTTCATCAGCGTCCCCGTGACTGAGGTGGCACATGACAATGACATAATGCACTGCCATAGCAGGGATGCTGATGAAATCTGCCTTTCACTGCTGGTCAGCTATAGATGAGGATGCCACACAGTGTCGGAGCAAGCGAAGTGGTGAGTACAGTATATACCATGAGGGGGACAGTATATACTAGAAGGGGCCCAGGAGAGGAACATATATACCAGGAGTGTGACAGTATATACCAGGAAAGGGACAGTATATACCAGGAGAGGCCTAGGAGGGGGGCAGTATATACCAGGATAGAGGACATATTTACAAGGATGGGGGGACATTACATGATGGGGGACATTACAGGATGGGACATACAGTATATACCACAATGGGGAACATATATACCAGGATGAAGGACATATTTACCAGGAAGGAGCTCAGGATGGGGTACATTAGAACAGAATGACATTACTACATAATGGGGGAGGGCAACTTGTAGGTCTTTATAGGATATAGAACACTAAATCTATACATCCATATATATGTATCTGACCAACATGACTGGGTGGGGGGGCCCAGGTCCAAATTTAGCACCGGGGTCCATCAAACTCTAGTTACGCCACTGGTGTTAGGAATTGATTACTGTAACTCTAGCGATAATAACTAGAATTAGATGCTTAAACAAGCTCTTGATGTTCCTCCTTCTGGAGATTCAGCCTGCAGAAAATCTTCAGGACAATGTTTTTTTTGTTGTTGTTTTTTAAGGAAGTATGCAAATTAACTCTCCTCCAGAAGGCAGTAAACTGTCTGTCTATTGCTACCTAAAGACAGTGAAAGTAAGGCTGCTTTCACACTACGTTTTTTTAACATGCGTCATGAACGTTTTTTTGCTGTAAAAGTGGATCCTGTTTTTACAAAGAAAAACGCATGTGTTATTTTGCAGGATCCTGTCACTTGAAGTTTATGGGCAGGCATTGAAGTCATGTGATTGGGAGTGAGGGGAACTGAACGTGACAGACTGGGAACCGGCATCTGACAGCTGCAGACGCTGGTAACCAAGGTGAACATCGGGTAACTAAGCGAGGTGCTTTGCTTGGATACCCGATATTTACCTTGGTTACGAGCGTCCGTAGCTGCTAGGAGCCGTGCTGCCTGCTCCCTGCACACAAAGGTAAACATCGGGTAACTAAGTGAAGCGCTTTGCTTGGTTACCCGATATTTACCTTGGTTACAAGCGTCCGCCGCTCTCAGGCGGGGGAGAGAGAGAGGAGAGAGAGGGAGGGGGAGAGAGAGACTGATCACGCCAGGCTGGTTTATGGGCATGCTTAGTAGAGCAAGCAGGATCCTGTCTATCAGCATGCCAGCGTTCACATGCGTTTGCGTGCAGTATAGTCAGGATCCAGCAATTTGCAGTATTTGGACGCAGCTCAAAAACGCTACAAGTAGCGTTTTTGAAAAAAGTTAAAAAACTGCAACTCGCTGGATCCTCACTATAACGCACGCAAACGCATGTGAACGCATGTTGACGCGAGTCCATTGAAAATGCATTGAAATAAAAATGCATTTGCACTGGATCCGTTTTTGCGTTAAAAAAACGTTCATGACGCATGTTAAAAAAACGTAGTGTGAAAGCCGCCTAAGCTAATGTACAATCTATAAAAAGGATCTTGACCAGGGATTTCTTCTCAGGGTCAAAACTTCTCAAAGGCAGAAGATCGTGGGCTCCAATACAAAGTCTTTTTTTCAAATGAGGCAAAGGGATATTAAGTTAACAAATCTTTGAAATGCTCAAAAATCACAAGGTTTTCAAGCAAAAGCCAACGCTTATTTTTTACAAGATGTTGGAGGTGATTTTCCTTTTTCTGAACTATATCCTTTAGTGTTTTGGAAGATTTTTCTTCTTGAATCATTTATTTTTTATTGCAGTGGTTTGATTGGACAGTGCCTAGTTTGGAGCAGATTACATCAGGATCTGCTTCAAAGAAGTGACATGCATTTCTAGATTCAAATTGTCTCTTCAGGGAGGAAGAAGACAAACTCTAGCGCCACCTATTGGAAGTAGCAACCTAAAAGTCAAAAGTGACCCTTTAACGAGCCGCGTCATATGACCTCTTCCTCCCTGAAGAGACAAATTGAATATTTCCCAGAGGTGCAATGCAGCTACAAGACTCCTCACCACTGACAGCCAGATTTTTTTTTGTCAGTCTCCGCAAGGAGAAAAGTTCTCCCCTTAGACCCCCCCCTATGCATTTCTATATTCATTTTTCAAAAAATCTTAAATTTCTCATATAAACAACAAAGTGAATTTCACATAGAAATAAGCAGAAAAAGTTTTCAAAGCATTTTATAAGTGTTTTTTTTTATTTTCACTTTGAGTATTTTTGCTGATTTTTTGGAGTGTAAACTAAACAGAAGTTTCAGGTTTGGTTGTGTGCAACTTCTGTTAGGTAATCATTCCGTATCTGAAGTTAAAAAAGACAACCTTGCTTTTTCCAGAAGCAACTTTGAGGAGTTTTACATTTTTTTTTTACGAAGATTTAGAGTTTCCACATCATTTCTACTCCAAAAACTCCTAAAAAAGTCCTCTGCGTGAACATATGCTTTAGAGCAGATCCACTCCAAAACCCTGTGTCACGCTATCCTCCTGAGGGTATGTGCACACAACGTCTTTTAGATGTTGGTGTACCTGCTCAGTTTTGCAAAACTCGGGCACTTTTCTTGAAGCGTCCTTAGTCCTTTCTTTTTGCAACACCTTTGCTGCTGGTGTTTTCACTGATAAGAACTGACAGTGACCAAATTTTGAAATTTTGATGAAACCCAGATTCACACTCAGACTAGTATTTCAGGATGTGAAAAATCGCTGACATTTGAGTGAAGGCCGCTTTACATGCTGCGATATCGTGACCGATATTGCTAGCGTGCGTTCCCGCCCCCATCGGTTGTGTGACACGGGCTAATCGCTGCCCGTGTCGCACAACATCGCCCAGACCTGTCACACATACTTACCTGCCTAGCGACGTCGTTGTGACCGGCGAACCGCCTCCTTTCTAAGTGGGCGGTTCGTTCAGCGTCACAGCGACATCACAGCAGCGTCACTGAACCGCCGCCCAATAGAAGCGGAGGGGCGGAGATGAGCGGGACGCAACATCCCGCCCACCTCCTTCCTTCCGCATTGGGGCCGGCGCCTGCAGGTAAGGAGAGGTTCCTCGTTCCTGCGGTGTCACACGGAGCGATGTGTGCTGCCGCAGGAACGAGGAACAACTTCGTTACTGCTGCTGTAACGATATTCAAGAATGGACCCCCATGTTACCGATGAGCGATTTTGCACGTTTTTGCGACGATGCAAAATCGCTCATAGGTGTCACACGCAACGGCATCGCTAATGCGGCCGGATGTGAGTCACAAATTCCGTGACCCCAACGACTTTGCATTAGCGATGTTGTAGCGTGTAAAGCCCGCTTGAGTCTTTAATTGTGCTGATATTGCTGGAGTTATGTATAAGACAAGAGTAAAATCCACAGTGAAATCTACATCACTGTGTGTGGTTTATTGTGCAGTACCTGGAGTGGGATACAGCCGGTTCTCTTCATTTCAGGGGAACATTGTCAAAATAGTTGCAGGTTTAGACAAGAAGCAGCACCCAATCCGGATCTGGTGACCCCCATGTTGCAACTGAATATGCGTCCTCCGACACACATTCAGTTGAAATGTATTTCAGTACAGGGAACATGTACCACAATAGTTAAAATAGCTGCCGGCCTATAAGAGGCCAGCAGCTGATGTTGGCACCCATGTTGCCGGTGTATGATGACACTGCCATGCGCCGCCGGCGTGCGTGTCGCATATGGAACAGTAAGAGGACACTGCTATACGGTGGGCAGGTAAGTAGATATATATATATATATATATATATATATATATATATACATACATACACACACACACAAAAAAAATAAAATAGTGGGGGCCATATAGGGACCAAAACGACATATGATGGCAGATGGAGATGGAACATACATGGGGACTAGCATAGCTATGGGGTTGTATAGGGACAAGGATATGGGCAATAAGGAGGACATCAGGATCAGAATGGGGGACATATGGGGACCACGATGAGGGACATATGGGGATAAAAATGGGAGATGTATGGGGACCAGGATAAGGGACATTACCGGAAGAGCCCAGGATGGGGACAATATTACAGTAAGGGGCCAGGACAGAGAACATATGGGCCCAGAATGGGAACATTATTACACAAAGGGGCCAGGACAAAGGACGTAGGGGCCCAGGATGGGAACATAATTACTTTATGGGGGCCAGAATGAGGAACAAACATTATTTGTTTATTGTGGTAATTGGGAGACATAATTATTGTAGGGGCAAATTAAGGGACATTATTACTGCTGTAATAGGTGCTCTAGAAATGATCAGCTATAGACATCCGTGTGTTATTTTCTGCAAAGACAAATCCTGGCAGGAAGAAGTGAAAGCAGGTCTGGACCAGATGAAGAAAAAAAGCGAAGATGAATGGCTTCCCCTAGAGCCATCACTGGTAAGTCACTGTATTATCTGTACACTTACACTATATAAAGAGCTCCTGTGTATAATGTCACTGGTGATCCCTGTAATACCTGTTCACGGTATACACAGATCCAGTGTATAATGGCACCTATGGTAATATTGGTGTTATTAGTATTCAGGTTTTTATTAATAATACAAATTGTAGTATTATGTCATGATGTGGTGGTAATAAGTCATCTGGTTATGGTGTGGCGGTATTTGTCTCTTGTATGTGGTATTAGTCAGTCACTATGTGATGGTAATATGTGGTTTGTCATGGTGAGGTGGTATTTTTCCATTGTATGTGGTATTAGTCAGTCACTATATGGTGGTAATATTTGGTCAGTTTGGTCATGGTGTGGCAGTATTTCTCCCTTGTATGTCATACTATTTAGTCTCTATGTGGTGATACTATGTGTTTTGGTGATGATGTGGTGGTATTTTTCCCTTGCATGTGATATTATTCGGTCGCTATGTGGTAGAAATATGTAGTCTAGTCAAGAGGTGGTAGATTTTCTCTGTTATATGTGGTATTATTCACTCACTATGTGGTGGTAATATGTGATCTGGTCATGGCGTGGCGGTATTTCCCCCTTATATGTTGTAATATTTGGTCACTATGTGGCAGTAAGATGTGGTCTGGTCAAAGTGTGGCAGTATTTTGCGCATAATTGTCCTGTAGCTGCTGAGATCAGAGATTATGTGGAACAGACAGATGAGGTGACAGAGGGTTAGGTGGTCATCCTATCCCATTTGAGCAGGGTTCCCATAGTATTAATTTTCAATACTTGTAGCAAATCCCTTTAATACTATTTACCATACTAAGAAGTGACTGAAACAGCGTAGACCTGACAGGAAGCAATGAGACTATACATGAAGGTACAGCGCCTTTCCTTTAAGTTATTGTTACTTGTATTTTGTGGTTGAGGAAAGTGCGTGAAAATGGGCGTGGCTACCAAGGGTGTGGCATTACAATGGGTGCGACTTTTCAAATGGGCGTGGTCTCCTTATACAAACAAGGAACTTGTTAAAAATTTGAACCCCACCCTCCCTGTGCAGTACTGATCATCTTACCCTGCCAGTTTTCTATGCAGCAAGTGAATGAGATTATATAAAATCTGCTTCACAAGAATGGTGCTGTGAAATTCCGCAGATTTGTTACCAGACACTCTGGACTGCAAATCTGCTGCAATTATGTCCTATGTGAACACAGCCTTAAAAGGTTTACAATTTCATAATCTCAGACACACGCACAAAATATATTGGGGGCTGAGAAAGCTTTAAAAGTATCACACAGTTTCCTAAAACCATAGAGATATTTTTTTTAGTGGGACTTTTTTGATGTTTGGTAATGTGTATTTGTTTGTCTTGTACTGTAAGGTGTTTTTGTGCCCTTTATATGACATAACCATAGGCAGGTAGTTTAAGAGGAGCGTACAATTTATTGTCCATTAATTCTAGTCCTAATAACTCCGAGCCGTCTAACACACAGACATCTGATGTTCCTAACCAGATTGAATGCCCTGTGATGTGATCATAACCTGTTAATAACTGAGCGTCTTAGTCTCCGGGATCCAATTTAAGGTCAGTCCATGAAGAATGCCTGGTTATGTAACAAGGATTATTGCTGGGTAATTCGCATTCTCATTCCTTAAGTATCCTGGTTTTCTAACTTATTAGCGACAGCTGTAACAGTTCTTATTGGCTTTGCTTAAGTGGCGACCAGCCCGTGCCCCAAATACTTTATCCTACAGCGTCGATCAGACGTCGGACTGACGTGGGCTCTGTACACTAAAGGCTGTGGAGGTTTAATATTAATAAGACCAGCAGAACCCAATGGGGATTTATATAAGCACATAGAGGGACAATCAGCTAGCATTCACCTTTGACAGTAGGAACTTGTTGTGCTTCTCCATTTTAAATATTAGGCACTGTTTACATTAATGCTGTGCTCTCCGTTGACCACTATGTTATGGTTTCTGATGGAATCTGCCAAAAACTATATTCTAACGGGAACCACAACATTGGTCACATTGGGGCTTTCACATGAATTAAGTCGATGGAGTCACTGTCTGATTCCGATATGTCAGTACTCGGATTTTCAGACATGCACAAAAATGTGGTTAAAGAGAACAAACCACCAGGATTTTGCAATATGAACTAATAACAGGCCCATACCGACACTAGGATGCTGTATCCAGGCATACCTGTGGTAGAGAGAGCGGATGCTTGGTTGCAGAAATATCTTTAATCAAAGTTGAAGAAATGCCCTGCACTTTGATTGATGGGTGCAATGGGGCGGGTCTTTGTGGGTAAGGTCCTCGGCATTCATTCCTCTTCCGGCGTCCACCAGGCTTGCCCCCTTTACTTTAGTTGAATATTGCACTGCCATTACTGTTGTTGGTGGCGCATGCGCATTGCCGCAGTAATTCTGTCTTTATTAAAATGGCATTGGAGTCAAAGCATGCACATACCGCGATCTCCGGTGCCATTTTATTGAAGATGCTGCGGTGAAGACTATGAGAGGCATTGGTGTATGCACAGATTTTTTTTTTACATCTGCGCATGCGCCCCTGCCATTCATAATCTTTACTGCAGTGTTTTATATAAAATGGCACTGGAGATCGAAATATCGGCGTGCGTGAACTCCGGCGCCATTTTACTGAAGACAGAATTGAGTGACAGGTGTAATGGTGGCGGGCCTTTGTGGGTCCTGTCCTCGGTATTTATTCCTCCTCCAGCATCCTCCAGGCTTGCCCCCTTTTCTCTATTTGAATATTGCGCCACCATTGCTGTTGTTGTCGGCACATGCACATTGCCACAGTAATTCTGTCTTGACTAAAATGGCGCCGTAGTCTGTGCATGCGCGTCCCGTGATCTCCAGTGCCATTTTATTGAAGACACTGCAGTGAAGATTATGAGACACAGCAGTGCACAGATTTTTTTATTTTTTTTTTTAAATCTGTGCATGCACCGATGCCTCTCACAGTCTTCACCACAGTGTCTTCAATAAAATGGTGCCGGAGAATAAAGGTACGCGCAAGTGCGGACTCCGGCACCATTTTAATGAAGACAGAATTACAACTTGTGGCGATGCGCATGCGCCGCCAACAACAGCAATGGCAGTACAGCGTAATATTCAAATAAAAAAAGGGGGCAAGACAGGAGGACGTAAGAGGAGGAATAAACGCCGAGGACCCGATCCACAAAGGCCTGTCTCCGTTGCACCCATCAAAGTGCTGTGCATTTCTGCAACTTTGATTAAAGATATTCATTTAACCAAGCATCTGATCTCTCTACAACAAGTATGCCTGCATTCAGCATCTTACTGCCAGTATGGCGCTGCCTTTACCTCATGTAGCAAAATTCTGGTGATTGGTCCTCTTTAACTGAGTTTTTGTGCATGTCTGAAAAAGACGAATGTCAGACAATGTGTACAGTAACTCAGCTTCATTCAGGTAAATACCTTAGAGGTGTCGGGGTTCCTATTGGAATACCGTTTTTCTGGGATTCCGACAAAAACCCAGACATAATGCTTGGCCGAGAGCACTCTATTAATGTGAACGTAGCCTTACAAAAAGCTGACATTTTTGGTTGTTTTTGCAGAATTCAACATTCTTAGAAACCAAAGTGATCACTGTGACTTACTATGCAACTACATTTTAAAGGAGGTCATTATATGTCGACTCCGATCCTTGGAAACAGCCCCAAGAATCAAAAGCCCAATAACTGTGCTCAATGTCTGGATTACTGAAGCTGAGCCTACTTGATTTAGCACCTCCAGCCCAGCTGGGCTCCACTACCACTTAATTTAACAGTTCATTACTGTGAATTTCTAAGTAAAAGAAAGTCATGATAGGGTCACTCTGATCAATGGGCAACTATAGTGTGGATCACCATCACATCCAGTTTCCAAATAACTGCAATCACTACTTTATGCTTCTCTGAAAATTCCTTGGTTCCTCTGTATGAAGTATATAATAATATAGTCAGCTTGCAGCCACCACTAGGGGGAGCTCATTGCATGTAAGATATACAGTTAATATTGAATTAATCTCATTTATATCCAGCTGATCCTGCAGCAATCCCATCATTCATGTCACCGCTGTGGCCAATAAATGGCTGCAGTTGGGATGTATGGGGCAAATGGCAGAATGGGCAGGGACCACCAGAGCAGCCATACTGATATAGGTGGTGTTTTGGTGAAAAATGCTTTTTTGTATTTCTTACTATTACCTACAATTGGCCTAATAAAAAAATAAATAAGTAACCTGTTAAATGAATGTGGCAAATCATCTAAGGGGAGCACAAGTTGTCCGACCGGCTATGTACTGTGCCGTCTCCTAAGATCAGTGTAAACACTTCAAGTATTTGCACAAAATTTTCCCCCCAAGGATGACTATTGTATGACAAAGGAGGCCATATGTTTTCTGACAATAGTCACACGTCACTCATTATGCCTCAAGGTTCATCTGCGTGAAATTCTGGTGAAATACAGTACTCAGGCCGAGTCGTCTACACTGAGGGAATGTCATACAGAGAGAGGTGTCACTTTGGCTTGGAGGATCACATTAATGTTCTTCTGTAGGTAATATCTAATGTGGATCCTTCCGATTCAATCTGGTGATTGATTTCCAATAAGCCCTAGATCCAACAGGTTTATAAATCTAGCTCGAAAATGTACAAAATTTTTATATATATATATTTATGTTTATTGTATTTTGTCTGGAGCTGGACTCACAGATAAGCAGGATCTGCGGGTCTAATTGGGTTAAAAAAATAAAAACTGTTCCCCCCCGGATGTTTTTCTGGACGCTGATCCCCATATAAGTCTATGGAGGCCAGAATCCGGCACTTAAAAATGGTGGTAAAATGATGGAAGGGGGATTGGAGAAAGCGCGTTATACTTACAGGTCTCCGGCACGGATGTATCTGCTTCCGGTTTGCTCATTCTACTTCTGGGGCCACTCATTAGCCTCATAAATATTCACTGCTTTCCCCGCCCACCAGCAGTCAAGATGTCTGTGATTGGTTGCAGTCAGACGCGCTCCCCACCCTGTGTGGCAGCATGTCTGACTGCTTGCGATCACCCACCCTGTCTGCGGGTCTATAGCGTGGTGTAAAAAAAATAAAAAAATTGGCTTAGGGTCCCCCCATATTATGATACCCAGCACACAAAGGATACGGCTAGAGGTTGCAGCTACAGCCGTGTACTTATCTTGGCTGTGTATCAAAATAAGGGAAAACACATGTGGCTTTGTTTTTTTGTTTTTTTTTTTTAAAATTACTTATTTAAATAATTAGAGTGCGGCCCCCCCTCAATTTTGATACTGAACCATGATAATGCTGACGACTGGGGGCTGGTATTCTCAGACTGGGGACACCCGTGGTTATTGAGCCCCCCAGACTAAAAATAGCAGCCTGCAGCCACCTGGAATTGTCGCATTCATTAGATCAAACTATCCTGCAACTCTACGTGGCTCATCTTGACTGCCCTGGTGTAATAAAGGGGTTAATGGCAGCCCACAGCCGCCACTAAGCCCTAGATTAGTAATGGGAGGAGTCTATGAGACTCTATGAGGGGTGAAAGAGGGATTTTTATGTATTTTATTTCAAATAAGGATTTTTTCAGTGTTTATGTTGGTTTTGTATCACTTACAGATTAGTAATGGGGGGGTCTAATAGATGGCTCTCATTACTAATTTAGGGCTAAGTGGTAGCTGTGAGCTGCCATTAACCGCTTATTACCCCACAGTACCATGGCCGAGTAAAGTTCCGATATTGTCGCATCTAATGGATGTGAATATCCTGGGTGGCTGCAGGCCTCTATTTTTCGGCTGGGGGCCCAATAAGCATGGGTCTTCCCAGCCTGAGAATACCAGCTCCCAGCGTTTGAGCTTTAACATGGCTGGGTATCAAAATTGTTTTGTTTTTTTTTGTTTCGTTTGAGACAGGGGAGAGGGTGAGGGGAATGTACATAAAGTTCCACATTATGAAAAGGGGAGAAAGCACATACAGTGTCAGAGAGGTAAGAGAAAATAGACTACAGATAAGGAAGCTCCAGGAAATCAGTTTAGGATACAAGCTGAACTGATATATAAGTAATAGTGAGGGGCGAATAGTAACTATTCGTGTTTGGATAATGCATGCCGAATACCGTGTACTATTCCACAATTCTTTATGGCAAGAAAAATGCTCAGCTTCCCCATTGACTTGCATTAGGTTCGTAATAGTAATTTGTAATTTCGTATGACTAATCCGAACACGAATAGTTACTATTTGCCCATCACTATTAACACTAGAAGTCCCAGAAATTTCGAGCTCCCCCTGAAGTCCCGAAAGAGGGTCAAATGACACTATACAATAACGTGAATAGAACTAACTGGAAACTAAATGGCTAAACTCAATGGAAAACAACAACCTCCTGCGACAGTAATGGCCTTAATTACAGAACAAAAGATGGTGATTACAGGATGTTAGCTAAAATCCTTCAGGGCATTCGACCCGTCTCTGGGTTCCAAAGGTAGAAATGTTAAATGACCCCTCTCTGGGACTTCTAGTGTTAAGCAAGTAAAAACAGCCGCACTCTGGATGCGCAAAGTCTTCACATCCAGCCTGTATTACAGAGAGGGACACTCCGAAGAGACAAAAACAAGAACCTTGGTCTCAAACTGTAAATTATATATAAGTAATGCTGAAAATAATTGAAAAAAAAAATTATTTCAGACTTATTTACTGCAATTTAATCTAAAAATAAAAACTAACAGATTAAAAAATATTTTTCAGCAATGACCACAGCTAAAAGGTACTTGCAATCCTTTGCTAAACCACAAATTATATATAGCTGTACACCCATAGCAATCTCAGCTCTGCTACCACAGTATAGTGTATATCTGTACATTGTCGTAGACGTGGAGCCTCCGGTATAGGCAGGTTTACATTACGATATGAAATAATCACAGTTGGCAGGAGATAATAAACATCCATGGAACATTTGTTTTCTGTCGTGGTAGAAATGAGCCGTGTTTTTGATTTTTTTTTTCGTCCCTGCTGCATCCTGAATGATTAACGGAGATATGTAAGTGATTTATCCACAGAGGGAAGCAGTAACTACAGAGATCTGGTTGGGATGGCTCTGCTCTGATGTCACTAGCTAAACGTTGCTAGGTGATAGGGAGCGAACCTGATCTGCGTGTTTATATATTGTCACAATCGTGCAGAACAGCTGAAAATGCAGTGATGCAAAATTCATACAGAACTCGGCGTCGGGCCGCAGGCGCCCTTCATACGGGCGGCACAAAGGACTTTTTATCTCGGACAATGGCAGATGTTGTAATCAGTGACGACGGGAGGTGCATTTTATAGAAATTTACATCATTTACAGGATGGAAAAAAAAGATAAATTGACCTTTACACCCTACAATAAACAAAAAGGACAAAGCTCACATGATCTGTAGAGACAGAGAGCTCAAATATGGACAAAACAGAATTCATCATCTTTCCCCCACCTACTCTACCACTCCACCTGACCTATCCATCAGAGTCAATCGTTGATCACTCTCCCCAGTCCTGCGTGCTCACCGCCTCGGGGTAACCCTCGACACTGCTCTCTCCTTCAAGCCACATATCCAAGCCTTTTCCACCTCCTGCCGACTCAAACTCAAAAAAATATTTCTTGGATCAGTACATTTTTTGACCAAGAATCTGCAAAAACACTAGTGCACACCCTCATCATTTCCTGCCTTGACTACTGCAAACTCCTGCTCTGTGGCCTCCATTCTAATACTCTCGCATCCCTCCAATCTATCATAAACTCTGCTGCCCAACTAATCCACTCCTTCTCCCCGCTATTCTCCGGCCTCTTCTCTATGGCAATCTCTTCACTGGCTTCCCATTGCCCAAAAGAGTCTGTTTCAAAACACTAACCATGATATAGCCACTGCAACCTGTCTCCTCCATACATATCTGACCTAATCTCTAGGAACGTACCTCCATGCAACCTCCGATCCTCACAAGATCTCTCCTCTCCCCACAATCACGTACAAGATTTCTCCCACAACTCCTCCATACTCTGGAACGCCCTAACTCAACATATCAGATTCTCACCTATTATGGAAAGCTTCAAAAGGAAGAAGGAACCTGAAGACCCACCTCTTCCGCCGAGCCTACAACCTACAGTAACCCTCAGTTAACTAGACCACTGCACGACCAGCTCTGTCCTCACCTACTGTATCCTCACCCATCCTTTATAAACTGTGAGCCCTCGTAGGCAGGGACCTCTCTCCTCCTGTACCTGTCTGTATTGTTTATAATTATTGTGCTTGTCTATGCATGCCCCTTTTTCCCATTTAAAGCGCCATGAAATAAATAGCGCTATAATAAATAATAATATCATAACTGTATGGGACAGTCAGTCTATATCACTATCTTTGGGCTCACAATAAAAGTCAATGTTTTGCACATACACTCAGTCCAAAATCACACGATCAGAGTACTGATCAAGTGAAATTACACACCCGAGACGGGGGCTGGCTTCCCAATAAAATAAGCAATGAGCTAGCATAATACTGCAGGCAAATATGTGCTGAAAACAAAACAGGAAAAGGCAGATCTATGGGCAGATTGGGCACCTGAGGTTATACAATTATATTAGGAGGTTATATAATTTACTATTTGCAACTAAAATCTAAACCTTTTTTTCACCATGGAAAACACTTTAAGGACTCATGAAGACGACCATATTTTCAGTCCCGAGTGTTGTCCATTAAAAATCGAATTGCATTGCGACCTATGTTATTTAAAGGTGCGGTGCAGATGAACTTTTTTTTTCACTGAGCAATTTGGCGTGTGGAAAAAAATTGCTCGATTTTCCTCCTGAAGTCGAATGAAACTCATCCATTTAAATCTATGGATGAGAGTAAACTGCCAGGAAGTGACATAAAAGGTGCCAAGAATTGATAAGTAAGATGCCAGGAAGTAACATGTAAGATGCCAGGAAGTGATTTGTAAGCTGCCAGGAAGTGACATAAAAGGTGCCAAGAATTGATAAGTATGATGCCAGGAAGTAACATGTAAGATGCCAGGAAGTGATTTGTAAGCTGCCAGGAAGTGACATGAAAGGTGCCAAGAATTGATAAGTAAGTTGCCAGGAAGTAACATGTAAGATGCCAGGAAGTGATTTGTAAGCTGCCAGGAAGTGACATGAAAGATGCTAGTAAGTGACATGTAAGGTGTCAGATAGTAACAAGTAAGCTGCCAGGAAGTGATATTTAAGCTGCCAGGAAGTGACAAGTAAACTGCCAGGAAGTGACATCTAAGCAACTAGGAAGTGACATGTAAGCTGCCAGGAAGTGACATCTAAGCATCTAGGAAGTGACATGTAAGCTGCCAGGAAGTGACATCTAAGCATCTAGGAAGTGACATGTAAGCTGCCAGGAAGTGACATCTAAGCATCTAGGAAGTGACATGTAAGCTGCCAGGAAGTGATATTTAAGCATCTAGGAAGTGACATGTAAGCTGCCAGGAAGTGACATCTAAGTATCTAGGAAGCGACATCTAAGCATCTAGGAAGTGACATTTAGGCTGCCAGGAAGTGATATTTAAGCTGCCAGGAAGTGACATGTAAGCTGCCAGGAAGTGATATTTATGCTGCCAGGAAGTGACAAGTAAGCTGCCAGGAAGTGAAATTTAAATTGCTGGGAGTTGACAAGTAAACTGCCAGGAAGTGATATGAAAAGTGACAGAAAGTGACATGTAAGCTGCCAGGAAGTGACATGCAAGCAGTTAAGAAGTGAAAGTGGCTGCTTGCATGTCAATTCTTCTCCTGGCACTAATCTACAGGGATCATCAGTAGAAATGCTGTGAAAGCAGGGGATGTGCTACAGACAATATTCAAAGGATATATGAAAAGGGCCCAACTGATTGCATTGACGATCATCTGCTAGCACACAGTTTCCATGAAGATTGACTCTGACCAACCATAAAGCAAATATATCCTAGCAATACTCAACTTCAAACTTAATTACTTATTTTGTCATGAGCTCAGTAGTTATAAAAGAAAACACCTGTTCTAAAGAGTAATCTGGGTTTCCCAAACCGCATTACTATTAGAATAGAGGCGAATAAAGGAGAAGTGCAAAAAAATACCGAGACTGAAATAAAGAAGGTACAGTAAACCTAGCAATAGACACTACTATGGAGTGGACATCAGCAAAGGTTCAACTTGGCCGCTATTCGCGAATATTCGATGCGCAATGTAAGTCTATGAGAAACCCGAATAGCAACTATTCGGAACTATTCGGGCTTCCCATAGACTTACATTGCACATCGAATATTCGCATAGCGGCAACCTTCGGAAAATATTCGCGAAGCCGAATATTTGAGGAATTCGATCATCCCTAGTTGTAACCCATCCTTTCAGTGTGACCTAACATATGCCTGTGCTGATTATTATAACAGATTCACACCATTATATTACCGGTAAAAGAGGAGTATAAAATTGTAAAAATAAAATCAATTTAATATTTAGTAGCCAAAAAAATAAGGTGTGTGATAAAATGTTACTATCTACTGTATGGAAGTAAAAAAATAACAAAAAATTAAAAAACCAATGGAGAGATTTTGATATTTTAATGCATTCTGCCATGAATACAAAAAAATAAAACTTAAGGGGTATTCCCTCTTGCCTATTCACTACAGATTTACAGGATATGTCATGAATATACGGTCTCATCATTAGGACCTTCAATCTCGATAACGAGGCCATGGAACGGTCCGTGGAGAGGTGGTCAGACCTCACATTATTTGTATGGGAATTCAGAGCCCCATTTTCAAGTGAGATGGGGGTCCTATGGGTGGGATCCGTATCTACTAGCCATTTTGTGGATATGGTACAAATGTACCAGATAAGGATACCCTTTTACCAATCTTATAAGTACCAAGTATAGTATAAGGCTTCATACATCCCCATCACTGATGGAATGTAGAAGAGAAGAAAACCAAGAAAATTCCTGAAAAAAATATCTCTAGAGGGTTAAGTGGGCGACCTCCAGTAAATCTAAGGTATTATTGTTTCAGGTGTCATGCTGTACTAAATCGTAACCACACAGCTCTCATATAAAAATATAATGCAAGTACAATATAGAATAACCATTATTAGCTATAAGTATATGGATCCTGTGAATAATCACATTGCAAAACTGATTACAGTCCTTGTAGGTGACAACCAACGTCACATCGGCCTACATAAATTTATAGGCCTTTAATCCACTTGCACCTTATTCCTCTGAAGTCTGCTTTCATTAGGGAAAGTGAAGTCTGTTAAATAACAAGTCCTTATGTAACCGCGAGAGACAGAGAGAGACAGTAGCGTCCCATCTCCTCCGAGAACTTACGGCACAAAGAGCAAACACTGAGCAAATTATTAGTCCAAAACTGCAGGGATTAAAAGAATTCTATAAAACTAATACTCATCATATGTTCTAACCATAGCCCTAGCTCCAATTCTCACCCTAGCTCCATTTCTCACCCTAGCCCCAGCTTCAATTTATACCCTAGCTCCGATTCTCACCCTAGCCCTAGCTCCAATTCTCAGCCTAGCCCCAGCTCCAATTCTCACCCTAGCCCCAGCTCCAATTCTCACCCTAGCCCCAGCTCCAATTCTCACCCTAGCCCCAGCTCCAATTCTCACCCTAGCCCCAGCTCTAAAGGGGGCTTTACACGCTACGATATCGTTAATGTTTGGTCGCCGGGGTCAAGTTGTTAGTGATGCACATCCGGCGTCATTAACGATATCGCAGCGTGTGATACTTACCAGCGACCTTAGGTGACCTCAAAAATGGTGAAAATCGTTCACCATGGAGAGGTCGTCCCAAAGTCAAAAATCGGTAAGGGTTGTGTAGCGTTGTGGTTCATCGCTCATGCGGCAGCACACATCGCTATGTGTGACACCGCATGAGCGAGGAACGTCTCCTTACCTGCCGCCGGCCGCAATGAGGAAGGAAGGAGGTGGGCGGGATGTTACGTCCTGCTCATCTCCGCCCCTCTGCTTTGATTGGCCGGCCGCTGTGTGACGTTGCGGTGACGTCGCTGTGATGCCGAACGTCCCTCCCCCTTGAAGGAGGGATTGTTCGGCAGTTACAGCGACGCCGCCGACCAGGTAAGTATGTGTGACGCTGCGTAGCGATAATGTTCGCTACGGCAGCGATCACAAACAATCGCATGTGCGACGGGGGCGGGTACTTACACGCTCGCTATCGCTAGAAATTGCTAGCGATATCGCTAGCGTGTAAAGCCCCCTTAATTCTCACCCTAGCCCTAGCTCCAATTGTCACCCTAGCCCCAGCTCCAATTCTCACCCTAGCCCTAGCTCCAATTCTCACCCTAGCCCTAGCTCCAATTCTCACCCTAGCCCCAGCTCCAATTCTCACCCTAGCCCCTAGCTCCAATTCTCACCCTAGCCCCAGCTCCAATTCTCACCCTAGCCCTAGCTCCAATTCTCACCCTGGCCCTAGCTCCAATTCTCATCTTAGCCCTAGCTCCAACTCTCACCCTAGACCTAGTTCCAATTCTCACCCTAGCCTCAGCTCCAATTCTCACCCTAGACCTAGTTCCAATTCTCACCCTAGCCCTAGCTCCAACTCTCACCCTAGCCCTAGCTCCAATTCTCACCCTAGCCCTAGCTCCAATTCTTACCCTAGCCTCAAGCTCCAATTCTCACCCTAGCCCTAGCTCCAATTCTCACCCTAGCCCTAGCTCCAATTCTCACCCTAGCCTCAGCTCCAATTCTCACCCTAGCTCCAATTCTCACCTTAGCCTCAAGATCCAATACTCACCCTAGCCCTAGCTCCAATTCTCACCCTAGCCTCAAGCGCTAATTCTCACTCTAGCCCTAGTTCCAATTCTCACTCTAGCCCTAGTTCCAATTCTCACCCTAGCCCTAGCTCCAATTCTCAGCCTAGCCCTAGCTCCAATTCTCACCCTAGCCCTTGCTCCAATTCTCAGCCTAGCTCTAGCTCCAATTCTCACCCTAGCTCCAATTCTCACCCTAGCCCTAGCTCCAATTCTCACCCTAGACCTAGCTGCAATTCTCACCCTAGACCTAGCTCCGATTCTCACCCTAGCCCCAGCTCCAATTCTCATCCTAGCCCTAGCTCCAATTCTCACCCTAGCCCTAGCTCCAATTCTCACCCTAGACCTAGCTCCAATTCTCAGCCTAGCCCTAGCTCCAATTCTCAGCCTAGACCTTGCTCCAATTCTCACCCTAGCCCTAGCTCCAATTCTCAGCCTAGCCCTAGCTCCAATTCTCACCCTAGCTCAAATTCTCACCCTAGCCCTAGCTCAAATTCTCACCCTAGCCCCAGCTCCAATTCTCACCCTAGCCCTAGCTCCAATTCTCACTCTAGCCCCAGCTCCAATTCTTACCCTAGCCCTAGCTCCAATTCTCACCCTAGTCCCAGCTCCAATTCTCACCCTAGTTCCAATTCTCACCCTGGCCCTAGCTCCAATTCTCACCCTAGCCCTAGCTCCAACTCTCACCCTAGACCTAGTTCCAATTCTCACCCTAGCCTCAGCTCCAATTCTCACCCTAGACCTAGTTCCAATTCTCACCCTAGCTCCAATTCTCACCCTAGCCCTAGCTCAAATTCTCACGCTAGCCCCAGCTCCAATTCTCACCCTAGCCCTAGCTCAAATTCTCACCCTAGCCCCAGCTCCAATTCTCACCCTAGCTCCAATTCTCACCCTAGCCCAAGCTCCAATTCTCACCCTAGCCCCAGCTCCAATTCTTACCCTAGCCCTAGCTCCAATTCTCACCCTAGCCCTAGCTCCAATTCTCACCCTAGCCCTAGCTCCAATTCTCACCCTAGACCTAGCTCCAATTCTCAGCCTAGCCCTAGCTCCAATTCTCAGCCTAGACCTTGCTCCAATTCTCACCCTAGCCCTAGCTCCAATTCTCAGCCTAGCCCTAGCTCCAATTCTCACCCTAGCTCAAATTCTCACCCTAGCCCTAGCTCAAATTCTCACCCTAGCCCCAGCTCCAATTCTCACCCTAGCCCTAGCTCCAATTCTCACTCTAGCCCCAGCTCCAATTCTTACCCTAGCCCTAGCTCCAATTCTCACCCTAGTCCCAGCTCCAATTCTCACCCTAGTTCCAATTCTCACCCTGGCCCTAGCTCCAATTCTCACCCTAGCCCTAGCTCCAACTCTCACCCTAGACCTAGTTCCAATTCTCACCCTAGCCTCAGCTCCAATTCTCACCCTAGACCTAGTTCCAATTCTCACCCTAGCTCCAATTCTCACCCTAGCCCTAGCTCAAATTCTCACGCTAGACCCAGCTCCAATTCTCACCCTAGCCCTAGCTCAAATTCTCACCCTAGCCCCAGCTCCAATTCTCACCCTAGCCCTAGCTCCAATTCTCACCCTAGCCCAAGCTCCAATTCTCACCCTAGCCCCAGCTCCAATTCTTACCCTAGCCCTAGCTCCAATTCTCACCCTAGCCCTAGCTCCAACTCTCACCCTAGACCTAGTTCCAATTCTCACCCTAGCCTCAGCTCCAATTCTCACCCTAGACCTAGTTCCAATTCTCACCCTAGCTCCAATTCTCACCCTAGCCCTAGCTCAAATTCTCACCCTAGCCCCAGCTCCAATTCTCAACCTAGCCCTAGCTCAAATTCTCACCCTAGCCCCAGCTCCAATTCTCACCCTAGCCCTAGCTCCAATTCTCACCCTAGCCCTAGCTCCAATTCTCACCCTAGCCCTAGCTCCAATTCTCACCCTAGCCCCAGCTCCAATTCTTACCCTAGCCCCAGCTCCAATTCTCACCCTAGTTCCAATTCTCACCCTAGCCCTAGCTCCAATTCTCACCCTAGCCCTAGCTCCAACTCTCACCCTAGACCTAGTTCCAATTCTCACCCTAGCCTCAGCTCCAATTCTCACCCTAGACCTAATTCCAATTCTCACCCCAGACCTAGCTCCAATTCTCACCCTGGCCCTAGCTCCAATTCTCACCCTAGCCCCAGCACCAATTCTCAGCCCAGACCTAGCTCCAATTCTCACCCTAGCCCTAGCTCCAATTGTTACCCTAGCCCCAGGTCCAATTCTCACCCTAGTTCCAATTCTCACCCTAGCCCTAGCTCCAACTCTCACCCTAGACCTAGTTCCAATTCTCACCCTAGCCTCAGCTCCAATTCTCACCCTAGACCTAATTCCAATTCTCACCCCAGACCTAGCTCCAATTCTCACCCTGGCCCCAGCTCCAATTCTCACCCTAGCCCCAGCACCAATTCTCAGCCCAGACCTAGCTCCAATTCTCACCCTAGCTCCAATTCTCACCCTAGACCTAGCTCCAATTCTCACCCTAGCCCCAGCTTCAATTCTCACCCTAGCCCCAGCTCCAATTCTCACCCTAGCCCCAGCTCCAATTCTCACCCTAGCCCCAGCTCCAATTCTCACCCTAGCCCCAGCTCCAATTCTCACCCTGGCCCTAGCTCCAATTCTCACCCTAGCCCTAGCTCCAATTCTCACCCTAGCCCTAGCTCCAATTCTCACCCTAGCCTCAGCTCCAATTCTCACCCTAGCCCTAGCTCCAATTCTCACCCTAGACCTAGCTCCAATTCTCACCCTTGCCTCAGCTCCAATTCTCACCCTAGACCTAGTTCCAATTCTCACCCTAGCTCCAATTCTCACCCTAGCCCTAGCTCAAATTCTCACCCTAGCCCCAGCTCCAATTCTCACCCTAGCCCTAGCTCAAATTCTCACCCTAGCCCCAGCTCCAATTCTCACCCTAGCTCCAATTCTCACCCTAGCCCTAGCTCAAATTCTCACGCTAGCCCTAGCTCAAATTCTCACGCTAGCCCCAGCTCCAATTCTCACCCTAGCCCTAGCTCAAATTCTCACCCTAGCCCCAGCTCCAATTCTCACCCTAGCCCTAGCTCCAATTCTCACCCTAGCCCAAGCTCCAATTCTCACCCTAGCCCCAGCTCCAATTCTTACCCTAGCCCTAGCTCCAATTCTCACCCTAGTCCCAGCTCCAATTCTCACCCTAGTTCCAATTCTCACCCTGGCCCTAGCTCCAATTCTCACCCTAGCCCTAGCTCCAACTCTCACCCTAGACCTAGTTCCAATTCTCACCCTAGCCTCAGCTCCAATTCTCACCCTAAACCTAGTTCCAATTCTCACCCTAGCTCCAATTCTCACCCTAGCCCTAGCTCAAATTCTCACGCTAGCCCCAGCTCCAATTCTCACCCTAGCCCTAGCTCAAATTCTCACCCTAGCCCCAGCTCCAATTCTCACCCTAGCCCTAGCTCCAATTCTCACCCTAGCCCAAGCTCCAATTCTCACCCTAGCCCCAGCTCCAATTCTTACCCTAGCCCTAGCTCCAATTCTCACCCTAGCCCTAGCTCCAACTCTCACCCTAGACCTAGTTCCAATTCTCACCCTAGCCTCAGCTCCAATTCTCACCCTAGACCTAGTTCCAATTCTCACCCTAGCTCCAATTCTCACCCTAGCCCTAGCTCAAATTCTCACCCTAGCCCCAGCTCCAATTCTCAACCTAGCCCTAGCTCAAATTCTCACCCTAGCCCCAGCTCCAATTCTCACCCTAACCCTAGCTCCAATTCTCACCCTAACCCTAGCTCCAATTCTCACCCTAGCCCTAGCTCCAATTCTCACCCTAGCCCTAGCTCCAATTCTCACCCTAGCCCCAGCTCCAATTCTTACCCTAGCCCCAGCTCCAATTCTCACCCTAGTTCCAATTCTCACCCTAGCCCTAGCTCCAATTCTCACCCTAGCCCTAGCTCCAACTCTCACCCTAGACCTAGTTCCAATTCTCACCCTAGCCTCAGCTCCAATTCTCACCCTAGACCTAATTCCAATTCTCACCCCAGACCTAGCTCCAATTCTCACCCTGGCCCTAGCTCCAATTCTCACCCTAGCCCCAGCACCAATTCTCAGCCCAGACCTAGCTCCAATTCTCACCCTAGCCCTAGCTCCAATTCTTACCCTAGCCCCAGGTCCAATTCTCACCCTAGTTCCAATTCTCACCCTAGCCCTAGCTCCAACTCTCACCCTAGACCTAGTTCCAATTCTCACCCTAGCCTCAGCTCCAATTCTCACCCTAGACCTAATTCCAATTCTCACCCCAGACCTAGCTCCAATTCTCACCCTGGCCCCAGCTCCAATTCTCACCCTAGCCCCAGCACCAATTCTCAGCCCAGACCTAGCTCCAATTCTCACCCTAGCTCCAATTCTCACCCTAGACCTAGCTCCAATTCTCACCCTAGCCCCAGCTTCAATTCTCACCCTAGCCCCAGCTCCAATTCTCACCCTAGCCCCAGCTCCAATTCTCACCCTAGCCCCAGCTCCAATTCTCACCCTGGCCCTAGCTCCAATTCTCACCCTAGCCCTAGCTCCAATTCTCACCCTAGCCCTAGCTCCAATTCTCACCCTAGCCTCAGCTCCAATTCTCACCCTAGCCCTAGCTCCAATTCTCACCCTAGACCTAGCTCCAATTCTCACCCTTGCCTCAGCTCCAATTCTCACCCTAGACCTAGTTCCAATTCTCACCCTAGCTCCAATTCTCACCCTAGCCCTAGCTCAAATTCTCACCCTAGCCCCAGCTCCAATTCTCACCCTAGCCCTAGCTCAAATTCTCACCCTAGCCCCAGCTCCAATTCTCACCCTAGCTCCAATTCTCACCCTAGCCCTAGCTCAAATTCTCACGCTAGCCCCAGCTCCAATTCTCACCCTAGCCCTAGCTCAAATTCTCACCCTAGCCCCAGCTCCAATTCTCACCCTAGCCCTAGCTCCAATTCTCACCCTAGCCCAAGCTCCAATTCTCACCCTAGCCCCAGCTCCAATTCTTACCCTAGCCCTAGCTCCAATTCTCACCCTAGTCCCAGCTCCAATTCTCACCCTAGTTCCAATTCTCACCCTGGCCCTAGCTCCAATTCTCACCCTAGCCCTAGCTCCAACTCTCACCCTAGACCTAGTTCCAATTCTCACCCTAGCCTCAGCTCCAATTCTCACCCTAGACCTAGTTCCAATTCTCACCCTAGCTCCAATTCTCACCCTAGCCCTAGCTCAAATTCTCACGCTAGCCCCAGCTCCAATTCTCACCCTAGCCCTAGCTCAAATTCTCACCCTAGCCCCAGCTCCAATTCTCACCCTAGCCCTAGCTCCAATTCTCACCCTAGCCCAAGCTCCAATTCTCACCCTAGCCCCAGCTCCAATTCTTACCCTAGCCCTAGCTCCAATTCTCACCCTAGCCCTAGCTCCAACTCTCACCCTAGACCTAGTTCCAATTCTCACCCTAGCCTCAGCTCCAATTCTCACCCTAGACCTAGTTCCAATTCTCACCCTAGCTCCAATTCTCACCCTAGCCCTAGCTCAAATTCTCACCCTAGCCCCAGCTCCAATTCTCAACCTAGCCCTAGCTCAAATTCTCACCCTAGCCCCAGCTCCAATTCTCACCCTAGCCCTAGCTCCAATTCTCACCCTAGCCCTAGCTCCAATTCTCACCCTAGCCCTAGCTCCAATTCTCACCCTAGCCCCAGCTCCAATTCTTACCCTAGCCCCAGCTCCAATTCTCACCCTAGTTCCAATTCTCACCCTAGCCCTAGCTCCAACTCTCACCCTAGACCTAGTTCCAATTCTCACCCTAGCCTCAGCTCCAATTCTCACCCTAGACCTAATTCCAATTCTCACCCCAGACCTAGCTCCAATTCTCACCCTGGCCCTAGCTCCAATTCTCACCCTAGCCCCAGCACCAATTCTCAGCCCAGACCTAGCTCCAATTCTCACCCTAGCCCTAGCTCCAATTCTTACCCTAGCCCCAGGTCCAATTCTCACCCTAGTTCCAATTCTCACCCTAGCCCTAGCTCCAACTCTCACCCTAGACCTAGTTCCAATTCTCACCCTAGCCTCAGCTCCAATTCTCACCCTAGACCTAATTCCAATTCTCACCCCAGACCTAGCTCCAATTCTCACCCTGGCCCCAGCTCCAATTCTCACCCTAGCCCCAGCACCAATTCTCAGCCCAGACCTAGCTCCAATTCTCACCCTAGCTCCAATTCTCACCCTAGACCTAGCTCCAATTCTCACCCTAGCCCCAGCTTCAATTCTCACCCTAGCCCCAGCTCCAATTCTCACCCTAGCCCCAGCTCCAATTCTCACCCTAGCCCCAGCTCCAATTCTCACCCTGGCCCTAGCTCCAATTCTCACCCTAGCCCTAGCTCCAATTCTCACCCTAGCCCTAGCTCCAATTCTCACCCTAGCCTCAGCTCCAATTCTCACCCTAGCCCTAGCTCCAATTCTCACCCTAGACCTAGCTCCAATTCTCACCCTTGCCTCAGCTCCAATTCTCACCCTAGACCTAGTTCCAATTCTCACCCTAGCTCCAATTCTCACCCTAGCCCTAGCTCAAATTCTCACCCTAGCCCCAGCTCCAATTCTCACCCTAGCCCTAGCTCAAATTCTCACCCTAGCCCCAGCTCCAATTCTCACCCTAGCTCCAATTCTCACCCTAGCCCTAGCCCCAATTCTCACCCTAGCCCCAGCTCCAATTCTTACCCTAGCCCTAGCTCCAATTCTCACCCTAGCTCCAACTCTCACCCTAGACCTAGTTCCGATTCTCACCCTAGCCTCAGCTCCAATTCTCACCCTAGACCTAGTTCCAATTCTCACCCTAGCCCTAGCTCAAATTCTCACCCTAGCCCCAGCTCCAATTCTCACCCTAGCTCCAATTCTCACCCTAGCTCCAATTCTCACCCTAGCCCTAGCTCCAATTCTCACCCTAGCCCCAGCTCCAATTCTTACCCTAGCCCCAGCTCCAATTCTCACCCTAGTTCCAATTCTCACCCTAGCCCTAGCTCCAATTCTCACCTTAGCCCTAGCTCCAACTCTCACCCTAGACCTAGTTCCAATTCTCACCCTAGCCTCAGCTCCAATTCTCACCCTAGACCTAATTCCAATTCTCACCCTAGACCTAGCTCCAATTCTCACCCTAGCCCTAGCTCCAATTCTCACCCTAGACCTAGCTCCAACTCTCACCCTAGACCTAGCTCCAATTCTCACCCTAGCCCCAGCTCCAATTCTCACCCTAGCCCCAGCTCCAATTCTCAGCCCAGACCTAGCTCCAATTCTCACCCTAGCCCTAGCTCCAATTCTCACCCTAGCCCTAGCTCCAATTCTCACCCTAGCCCTAGCTCCAATTCTCACCCTAGCCCTTGCTCCAATTCTCACCCTAGACCTAGCTCCAATTCTTACCCTAGCCCTAGCTCCAATTCTCACCCTAGCCCTAGCTCCAATTCTCACCCTAGACCTAGCTCCAATTCTCACCCTAGACCTAGCTCCAATTCTTACCCTAGCCCCAGCTCCAATTCTCACCCTAGCCCCAGCTCCAATTCTCACCCTAGCCCCAGCTCCAATTCTCACCCTAGCCCCAGCTCCAATTCTCAGCCCAGACCTAGCTCCAATTCTCACCCTAGCCCTAGCTCCAATTCTCACCCTAGACCTAGCTCCAATTCTTACCCTAGCCCTAGCTCCAATTCTCACCCTAGCCCTAGCTCCAATTCTCACCCTAGACCTAGCTCCAATTCTCACCCTAGACCTAGCTCCAATTCTTACCCTAGCCCCAGCTCCAATTCTCACTCTAGCCCTAACTATAATCATAACCCTCTCTAGGGTTATAAAATGTAAAAAGTTACATTTATTATAACATTAGTAGGTTTTTTTTTGTTTGTTTTAACACGAGACACTTTTTAAAAAAATTGAAACAGCTTCCTGAGCAGTTTCTGTCTATGCAGTGTGCAGCGATAGAGATGAGTTTGTCATCGGCTGCTGCACTCTGCATAGAAAGTGACAGAGATTAAAAAGCTCAGTTCATCTTACTGAGCACTTTGTTATCTCGGTTGCTGCCTTTGCAGAGAGCAGCTGCCGAAATGCACCTTGTCCTGATAAATGTATTTAGCAGGTAATGGAATTGACGACTACATGACAAAAAGCTTAGAGCTTGGCTTCTGCATCCCAGCACATTACTTCCTCATATATCCTGCAGCCATAAAGCCTTCTAATGGCCCAACACTGTGGGATGCAACCCTGACATTAAGAGATGTTCTAGCTTTTAGCTATACTCACCTTGAAGGGACCCTCCTAAACCGTATTTACCTGTCGCCACAGTGGTAACTTGTAGGTAAATACCATTTTAAATATATCCACGTGTCTAATTGTAAATGTGGTTACTGGGAGAATAGGAAGCTACATTCTCCCTGCAGCCGCTTTCTTCCAATTACAATGCTTAAAATGCTATTTACCTACAGACTACCACTAAGGCTGCAGGTAAATATCATTTTTTTTGCCGCCAGGTTGCCTATAAAAGGTCCAATAACGCTATTGACCTGCAGATATGGGGTTAATCTGCAGATTAATAGCGTTATGAAGGTGCGAAGCTGTAGCGCCGCTGAACCCATCAGGGCACTACAAGGTACTGCATCCTGCCAAAGATGCAGGGCCTACCCCCAGGGACATGGAAGACCAGTGCTGGTAACCGCAAAACACATTAAAATCCCAGTTTTCCCCATCCACAGACTGGTGATAGACTAGAGTGGACCAAATGGATAGCAACCCAGGGGTGGAGCTGATCCAGTCCACTAGTCGACAACCAGGTGGGAGGGGACGGACAGTTAGGAAGTGGAAGTGAGAGAGAACGGATGTAACTGCACTGACACGGGAGTGTGATGGTGACCTGAGGGCCCAGGAGTGTGGTTGCCAGTGGAGTATGGCGAAGAACTCTCAGAACCATAGCACCGATGGGGTACAGAGCCCTAGGTCAGGCAAACGCTCCAGGCAGACCTGATAAAATCTGCACAGTGAGGGGACCATCCAGGACCTCACTGACCTTAGAAGTCCGGAGCACCGGCAGTAAAGGGAGAACCAGGGTGCGGAACGGAACACCAACCACCCTACAGGGTTCACACTGCCCGCCGTATGGACTAGAGCAGGGTTCCCCAACTCCAGTCCTCGAGGGCCGCCAACAGTGCATGTTTTCAGGATTTCCTTAGCATTGCATGGGTGTTGGAATCATCAACTGTGTAGGTGATTAAATTATCACATGTGCAATACTAAGGAAATCCTGAAAACATGCACTGTTGGTGGCCCTCGAGGACTGGAATTGGGGACCCATGGACTAGAGACTGAGAAAAACAGGAGGGGACCCCCAGACGCTCCAAGCTATGGGGACCCATGTGGCGCCCTGGACTAGCCAGGGGCCACAGGTAACAACACACACACACCCGCACCCCCAGCAGGTCACAGCAGTCATCTCCAGTGAGACCTGATTTCCTCCCTCGGGTTCAGACAGACACACCAGGTGGGCAGAGTCAAGCAGATGGGCACGCCCACCGAGGAGTCTAGCTGGCCTGAGGCAGAAAACAAGTTGAGACAAGTCCAGGCAGAGGAAGAGAGAGGAGGTCTGCAGAGAGGCAGACGCAGACTGGGGCCTAGGTTGGAGCCTAGGGCCCTCGTGTAGCCAGTCAGGCAGACGGTAGTGGCTGTCTGCGGGAGCCGGGAAGACAGTCTTGGTGGAACCGTAGGTAGCCGGGACAGGGTGGTGGCCCGTCCGGTACCGAACCGGGGAGCCAGCTGGAAACCGGAGCACAGGAGGAGCGTACAAGAAGGTGCAGGAAAGGACTTACACTACCAACCTGGGGTCAGGGGAAAAACACCGCAGCCGCCTGTGGGACCCGTCCATCCAGCCGTTTGTTTTATCAGAGACTCCGTGTACGTTACTGGCTGAGTGAATACCACCGTGCCGTCTGGCACCGCACTGCCCCGCGACCCTGCACCTGGCCAAGCCCCGCAATCCACCTTACAGACAACAACTCCGGGCCCCGGGACTACCAAAATCCCCCTACCCACGGAGGGGAGGAAAACATCCCAGTTGCTCCCTGTCATCGCTCCCGGGATCCCCGTACAGAGCAGCGGTGGTGCCCCAACCTCACCACACACCGTGGGTGGCGTCATAAACCGACATCCCAAACACCAACAAACCACCCCTTTCACTCACGGGCGAGGAGCGCCGCTCGAGTCCCCGGATCCGGCCCAACACTCAAGCCACCGAGCAGCAGCAGCCGGACCCGAGTGTGGTGAGCGCAGTGCCCCGCCACCCGCGACAACTACCAACTTCAGAAAGGTGCAGGGGAAAGAAGCCACCAGGTCATCAACCCGGCACTGGGACTAAGGGAACCAGAGGTGAACCCCAGCTTTCCTCGTAATAGTTACCATCTACTGTGAGTAAAAAGAACCAGTCACCCAGCAACCCTTTGTGTGGCCTACCTTCTTTCCGCGCCTAACTCCATCACCTACCCCCTTGGGCCCTGGCCCTACTTGCGGAGGACCCAACATCCAGGCTGCCACTAACATCAGCCCCAGTGGAGAGACTGTGCAGCGGCGGTTTTATCTCCATAACTGCAACCCGCAAGTGGCGTCACGACAAACTTTATTGAACATTCCCCTGTATATAACCTCCTTTAAAAGCGACCCCCAGGGTCACTGAACTGGGCAACGGCCACCCAGTGGCACATTCCAATAGTACACTGCCCGGGACCGAGTACCCCATAGCCCTGGGGTGGCACAGCCGCTGTGTATGTGGGAGAAAATAAGCTTGATTCCTACCATGAGCTGCTGACTAAAAATCATATAGGCATGTCCAGAACAATCACATGCCCGCAGCAATGAGAGCGGCATCTGCACCATCCCCGGCACTGAGGGACAGCCGGCTCTGTACTGATGTGCGGTATCGGCCGGCTGTCAGTCAGTGCTTCTAGCTGCTGTTTTTAGCGCTGTGGCAGTGACTGTAATTGCTCCGGGCACACCTGGATGACTGTTAGCCGGTGGCTCCTTGGAGAAATAAGTTTATTTTCTGCTTGGCACCTTAAAAACGCTCCTAACCTGCAGAGTAACCCCATATCAGCAGGCAGCATTGCCGGACCGGACAGGTTCCCTTTAAATATAATGACAATTTTTTGGGATTTTTCATTTTTTTGGAACAGTAATACCAATCCAAAGGTCATTGGAGACTCCTGAGACGGCAAAGAGTGTCACAAAACCATCCCCAGCCTGAAATGCTTGTCCCCAATACCCCCATAACAAGAAACACACCATACAACACTTTTTGGGTTAAATGGCCACAGCTTTATATAAAATGATGTATTTCGAGTCTGTAGGGTAAGATGTCTGATTGTCTGTTACTCGTTCTATTTTAAACACTCCCCCCCCCTAAGGGGCAGCCCCCATATTTTTTCTCACCCTGTCTGTTAACCCTAAACCACCTCCCTTGCAGTTCTAGGTCCTTCCTTAGCTAGTTCAGGTCCCGATACTCTTGTGTGTCTTCCCTTACTGTTAGAAGGAAAGTATCTTGGCTCCTACACTATCTATATACTGTCCATAAATGAGTAAAATACGATTCTTTAAAATGTCCAAATAATTCTGCTATACCATACCTACATAGTAGTGCAATACAGTGAACACAAAAGTACTACATATGGCCAAATGGTGCTACAGTGGTCAAATATTATTGCTATACAGTAGAAAATACCAACATACAATGCCCAAACAATATAGCTATAATGCAGTAAATACCACCACATGGTGCCCATACACAATGCCGCGCAGAGCACAAATAATACTGCCATACAATACCTACATAGTAGTGCTATACAGTGAACACAAAAGTACTACATATGGCCAAATGGTGCTACAGTGGTCAAATATTATTGCTATACAGTAGTAAATACCAACATACAATGCCCAAACAATATAGCTATAATGCAGTAAATACCACCACATGGTGCCCATACACAATGCCGCGCAGAGCACAAATAATACTGCCATACAATACCTACATAGTAGTGCTATGCAGTGTGATCACAAGTACCACAAAATGGCTGGCGTGGTCAAATATTATTACTATAGAGTAGGAAATACCAGCACACAATGCCCAAGCAATACAACTATAATGCAGTAGTTGCCACCATATAGTGCCCATACATAATGTAGTGCAGTGCACAAATAATATAGCCATATACTACCTATATAGTAGTGCTATACAGTGATCACAAGTGCCACAAAATGGCCAAACGGTGCTACAGTGTGCAAATATTATTACTATGAAGTAGTAAATACCAACACACAGTGCCCAAACAATACAACTATAATGCAGTAAATATCACCATATGGTGCCCATACATAATGCTGTGCAGAGCATAAATCATACAGACAGCATGATGCCCCCATGGTATAGAACGCCAGGAGTGCGGGCCGTGCTGGCCTGGAGGAAATGGCAATATACCCTAGTGGTGGAGAAGAGAAGAACTCTGGAGAGGTGATGACCCCAATATGATGGGTTAAAAAAATATAAAATCCCCCAAATTTTTGATAAATGGTTTGTAGAACTTGCACAACTTTATCATCCACCCCCAGCTGTGTAGATATAACTCCACACTGGTTACATAGGTGCATAGCTGTGCCCCATTCTATATACTCACTCCATTCTGTATACTCCCCCATTCTGTACACTCGCCCCACTCTGTACACTCGCCCCACTCTGTACACTCGCCCCACTCTGTACACTCGCCCCACTCTGTACACTCGCCCCACTCTGTACACTCGCCCCACTCTGAACACTCGCCCCACTCTGAACACTCGCCCCACTCTGTACACTCGCCCCACTCTGTACACTCACCCCATTCTGTATATTCGCCCCATTCTGTACACTCGCCCCATTCTGTACACTCGCCCCATTCTGTACACTCGCCCCATTCTGTACACTCGCCCCATTCTGTACACTCGCCCCATTCTGTACACTCGCCCCATTCTGTACACTCGCCCCATTCTGAATACTCGCCCCACTCTGTACACTCGCCCCATTCTGAATACTCGCCCCATTCTGAATACTCGCCCCATTCTGAATACTCGCCCCATTCTGAATACTCGCCCCATTCTGAATACTCACCCCATTCTGTATATTCGCCCCATTCTGTATATTCGCCCCATTCTGTACACTCGCCCCATTCTGTACACTCGCCCCATTCTGTACACTCGCCCCATTCTGTACACTCGCCCCATTCTGTACACTCGCCCCATTCTGTACACTCGCCCCATTCTGTACACTCGCCCCATTCTGTACACTCGCCCCATTCTGTATACTTGCCCCATTCTGAATACTCGCCCCACTCTGTACACTCGCCCCATTCTGAATACTCACCCCATTCTGAATACTCGCCCCATTCTGAATACTCGCCCCATTCTGAATACTCGCCCCATTCTGAATACTCGCCCCATTCTGAATACTCGCCCCATTCTGAATACTCGCCCCATTCTGAATACTCGCCCCATTCTGTATACTCGCCCCATTCTGTATACTCATCCCATTCTGAATACTCATCCCATTCTGAATACTCGCCCCATTCTGAATACTCGCCCCATTCTGAATACTCGCCCCATTCTGTATACTCGCCCCATTCTGTATACTCGCCCCATTCTGAATACTCGCCCCATTCTGAATACTCGCCCCATTCTGTATACTCACCCCATTCTGTATACTCGCCCCATTCTGAATACTCGCCCCATTCTGTATACTCGCCCCATTCTGTATACTCGCCCCATTCTGAATACTCGCCCCATTCTGTATACTCGCCCCATTCTGTATACTCGCCCCATTCTGAATACTCGCCCCATTCTGTATACTCGCCCCATTCTGAATACTCGCCCCATTCTGAATACTCGCCCCATTCTGAATACTCGCCCCATTCTGAATACTCGCCCCATTCTGAATACTCACCCCATTCTGTATATTCGCCCCATTCTGTACACTCGCCCCATTCTGTACACTCGCCCCATTCTGTACACTCGCCCCATTCTGTACACTCGCCCCATTCTGTATACTTGCCCCATTCTGAATACTCGCCCCACTCTGTACACTCGCCCCATTCTGAATACTCACCCCATTCTGAATACTCGCCCCATTCTGAATACTCGCCCCATTCTGAATACTCGCCCCATTCTGAATACTCGCACCATTCTGAATACTCGCCCCATTCTGAATACTCGCCCCATTCTGAATACTCGCCCCATTCTGTATACTCGCCCCATTCTGTATACTCGCCCCATTCTGTATACTCATCCCATTCTGAATACTCGCCCCATTCTGAATACTCGCCCCATTCTGAATACTCGCCCCATTCTGAATACTCGCCCCATTCTGAATACTCGCCCCATTCTGTATATTCGCCCCATTCTAAATACTCGCCCCACTCTGTACACTCGCCCCAGGCACACACAGGTTATGCATATCAGCTTTTCCTATTACAATTCATACAAATTGTATCAATGCAAAGCATTTCAGATTGGCAGCTGGACCACATCTGGCGCCGGCTGGTACAGGGCAAGAGGTTTATTACTTGGCATTGGAGATGTTTGGAAAACACTCAGTGTAATACGGGCCGAATGCCAGATGATTGGATTTATTGCCGTGCACGTTGCCAGCTGTGTGTAGTATCTGCCATTACATAAAGGAGCTGATTATTATTTTATATAGATTTCTTTTATAATTTCACCAATTTACTGTGACATTGTAAACGCCAGTCACCACTTTGAAATGAGCCCCCAGTGTATCCTGCGCCCCCCCACCCCATCTATATTACGTTGGGGCTATCATATAATCTACATCTGGAGCCGGACCAGTTAAACATGCGTGTGACAGACGGTAATCCTCGTGTCTCTCTAAATTGCTGAGTAATCTGCAATCTGCAGTCAGAGATTATGATGAGGGCGATTTGATGCCAGGGTGCCCAGCGCCATTCACATGCAATGCTCCCTCCACTGGACAAAACTCAGCACAACCAAGCTTTATAGCGCTCTGCTGACCTCTAGTGGACAGAAATGGGTACAACAACTGAGCAGTGAAATTAAATTCTCATCGTGCAGGAATTCAAGTTTTGCTAATTTTTGAATCCCTAATAATTGGCAGTCATAAAGGTGTCCTAAAGAAACACTAGGAAACATCAATGTACATACCACGGAGAAAATATAGTTTCACTGGACTTCTTGGTCCCTATATTCTCAATTTGGTATGTAAGATGTAATTACGTGTTGTGACTTGTTCTGCTTTTCATGAAAACCAATAAAATATTTAAAATTTAAAATATGGTTTTACCAAAAAATGAAAACAGAAAACTTCAGAGTTAACATTGCCAGGTATCAATAAAAAAACCCGTCCCTAATAACAAAGGGCCACAATACAGAGAAGGATAAGAAAGCCACGCAACGAGTCCAATATGTAATCGTCACACGAGCACTACACAAGTGCACACATAGCTGTATGGCTTGTTACTTAGATCTGCAATACCAGACACAACCTAGAGGCAGAAGCGGCGCTGTTTCTAAAGTAAAGCAGCCGTGCGCGCATAAAAAGACAAGTTCTGTAAATAAAGGGACATATAACATATTATGCCACTAAAGGATAAGACTTAGAAGTAGTTGTGGACTTCTACCAATTTTGATAGATTAAATGATTGAGATATATATATATATATATATATATATATATATATATATATATATTTATATATATATATATATATTTTAAATATTTATATATATATATATATATATATATATATATATTTATATATATGTATATATTTATTTTATATATATATATATCTCAATCAATCTATCTATCTATCTATCTATCTATCTATCTATATATACTCACACAGAACATGTCGAATGCAACGCAATGCAATAATACATAGCATATGCTCACCAATATAGGTGCAAATATATAAAGAAGACATTATGTAATACTGTCAAAATCTTCCTTGCATTTTTGGTAAGAGGATATATGCCGCTACTATGTGATCTGCCTTACCTGGTATACTTGCTTTGTTGATGGATGGTTGGTTACACATTGCTGATCTTCTACAAGACATAATGGAAGACAAGTGAATAAATATTATAGTTAATTACTATTATTATTATTATTATTATTATTATTATGCGCTAATCAGAGTACAGGACTAAAAACTACAGACGTTCTATAGAGAAAATGCAGAACTGAGAAACATCACCATCTGGTGGCCACTCAGCTGTATTACTGCTTAACTCTGCTCTAATAAGACCCATAGTCGGGTGAAAAGTGTCCATTTTTTTTCTCTAAATCCGCCATATGGATCCAGAGATATGGGCCTTTTTATTTAGCGCTATTTTTTTACAGTCTTCATCATATTTTTGAAAGTTGTTTTAGAAAAATTAAACTTAAATAAAAAAAAATAAAATAAGAATACTCAAAGACACCTGGAAATATAATAAGAGCAAAAGTTGGATATTTTTGATCAGATGATAGGCCTTCTTTAAGGGGTATCTGTCAGTGGGATCAATCCTCCATATAAGCATATAAATCCTATAAAGATGAATATAATGATACCCTGATTACTGCGATCCAATATTTAAATCTAGAGAAATCCATGTTGTCCTTAATATGTAAATGAGCTGTACAGATCTATAGGTCGGACATAGATCTTCCTGAGAATCTGCCTCCAGAGCTTATTATAAATGAAAGGTGGTGTGAGACAAGTGTGAGATATGTAGATCAGGCGAACGGACTGTCAGTCATTACATGTCTCGCACTGGTAATAACCCCTCTCATACAAAATAATTTATGAAGGCAGATTCTTGGTAAGATCTGTATCCGACTCATAGATCTTAACAGCTCATTTGCATAAAAGAAAACCGTAGATTTCTACAGAATAAAACATTGGATCACAAATCTTATTCAGCTTTGTATGACCTACATGCCCATATAGACGGCTTAGGAGGAATTAGGCTACTGACAGATTACCATTTCAGGAATATGATGCTCCATTACTGGAAAATTGATGTTTTATGCCTTATATGAATTAAGAAAATAAGAGCAAAAACCATCGACTTTTGACCTGGTGATAAGAGTGAATTCACACACTGCAGATCTCGTTGCAGAAAGGTCTATTTATCCAAAACGACCTCATTCCAATCAATGAAATGGAGTTTTGTACGCAGACATTTTTGCAACAAATTCTGCAGAATGTGAAATCACTCTAAGAACTATCTCACAATCCAATGGTATCGCCTATCCACAGGATAGAAGGGTGGCTAATAGCGGGGAGTCTCACCTCTTTGATACCCACCAATCACAAGAAGGGAGGTATTGTGTCCTCCATTGCAATGTGGTGGTTACGCACCTGGAGTGCTGCTCCATTCAAAGTTTATTGGACTGCAGAAGATAACCGCGTGCTGAACTCCGCTATCTTTTTCAGTTCTATAGACATAAAATGGAGCTTAAAGAAAACCTGTCAATACAATTTTGTAATGTAAAGTAATGCCATAGCTGTAATGCCACTGTGATTCAGAGTAAAATGATACCTTTGGAGGAAAAATCCACTTTGTGGTTCTTCTTTAATCACTATTTGACGTTTTCTGCTAATTAGATTTGAGTGAACAGGGGCCGGACTGTAAACTGGGTCTTCTCCTCCCTGTTTGTGATTCCCCGGCCCCTCCACTGCCTCCGATCTGTGATTCTCTGGGTCTTCTCCTCCCCATCTGTGATTCCCTGGCCCCTCCACTGCCTTTGCTATGTGATTCCCTGGGTCTTCTCCTCCCCATCTGTGATTCCCCGACCCTCCACTGCCTCTGATCTGTGATTCTCTAAAGCTGGTTTTACACACTGCAACATCGCAAAGGACATCGCTGTAACGTCACCGGTTTTGTGACGTAACAGCGACCTCCCTAAGTCTCTGCTAAGTCGCTGGTGAGCTGTCAAACAGGCAAACCTGCCCAACAACTCAACAGCGATCCGGACCTGCAGAGCGACCTAGCTGGTTGCTGGGGACGTTGATAAGCAGCCTTTTGAAAGGGAAGTTGCTAACAAAGTCTCTGCAAAGTCTTCACACACTGAAACTTCATGCTGCACAGCGGGAAACAAAGGACCTAGGAATGGTCCTGAACGATTTGTAACGATTACAACTTCACAGCAGGGGCCGGGTCGCTGATAAGTTTCACACACTGCAACATCGCAAACAACATCGCTATTGCGTCACAAAACCGGTGACGTTACAGCGATGTCGTTTGAGATGTTGCAGTGTGTAAACCCAGCTTAAGTCTTCTCCTCCCCATCTGTGATTCCCTGGCCCCTCCACTGCCTTTGCTATGTGATTCCCTGGGTCTTCTCGTCCCCATCTGTGACTCCCCGACCCTTCCACTGCCTCCGATCTGAGAATGACAGGTCACTGCTGATATATCAAACAGAGGCGGAGGTCATTCACAATTCAGAGGCAGTGGAGGGGCCGGGGAATCACAGACAGGGAGGAGAAGACTCAGTGTGTACAGTCGGCCCCTGTGCACCAAAATCTAATTAGCAGAAAAATTCAAATGGCGATTAAAGAACAACAACAAAGTGGATTTCTTCACCGAAAGTATGAATTTAATCAGTATTACAGCCATATCTATAACATTACATAATTGTGCTAATAGTGACTACCGATACACTCAAATGGTAGATGTAAAACCCTTGATTTTGTGATCGGTGGGCTCCTATTTAATAATTGTATTTCAAAATGTAGCCTAAAAATTATAATTATACGATAGTGCTACAATTATTTTGATATGACATACCCCCGTTAGCTCCACTTCATCAGGGTCTTTGTATAAAATTAGCACTGATTATTTTTTTCATTATTATTATTTATTTCTTTTTAGATATATTTTGCTTTTACCTTTATTAATTTACAACATTTTGGGAATTGTTTTAAAGACTTTTATTTTTTACTTCCTAACCCACTAATCCAATATATGGCACGTGATGTTAAAAAACACCAGTTGTGCTTTTTGTTTGCTTCTTTTTTATTAACAAAAACCCATATACCTCTTTACAAGATAAATATGACAGATGATGCAGATGCATGTAATTTGTGAGCTGATAAGAAAAACATATACATGTATTGGATGGAGTCAGGTCGACTAAAGCGGGCTTTACACGCTAAGACATCGCTCAAGTGATCTCGTTGGGGGTCACAGAATTGGTGACGCACATCCGGCCACATTAGCGATGCCGTTGCGTGTGACACCTATGAGCGATTTTGCATCGTCGCAAAAACGTGCAAAATCGCTCATCGGTGACATGGGGGTCCATTCTCAAATATTGTTACTGCAGCAGTAACGAAGTTGTTCCTCGTTCCTGTGGCAGCGTACATCGCTCCGTGTGACACCGCAGGAACGAGGAACCTCTCCTTACCTGCCTCCCGCCCGTAATGCGGAAGGAAGGAGGTGGGCGGGATCTTACGTCCCGCTCATCTCCGCCCCTCCGCTGCTATTGGGCGGCGGTTCAGTGACGCTGCTGTGACGTCGCTGTGACGCTGAACGAACCACCCCCTTAGAAAGGAGGTGGTTCGCCGGTCACAGCGACGTCGCAGGGAAGGTAAGTCCGTGTGACAGGTCCGGGCGATGTTGTGCAACACAGGCAGCGATTTGCCCATGTCGCACAACCGATGGGGCGGGTACGCTCGCTAGCGATATCGGTACCGATATCGCAGTGTGTAAATTACCCTTTAGTATTATGACAAATTGTAGAACAACTTAACACAATTCATCAGAATTAGAATTTTTTATGGGTTTAAACTCCCCCCCTCCAAAAGAAAACAGCCCTTCCTTCCCGGCAATGCTCTGCTTATGACTGCCTTTATGTGGGCAGACAGCCAAACTGCCCAATCATTGACTTTCAATGGGGTTCAGCCCCCGGCATCAAGTTCACATCTAGTCTAGGTCCCGAATTCAACTTTATCTAAAGTCTGGCGGAACCATCGAATTTATGAAAGAATTTTCATTTTGGGTTGGAATCTATCAGCATGGCGCATCTAGAATTGGCAATCTTTGACGTGTCTTCCTTGCAATAGCTCTACATCGGTCAGGTACAAGGCATCTCCTGTGTGTAATGTCATCTTCAGGTCACCTACAGATTTCTAATTGGATTCCACTCTGGGCTCTGGCTGGGCCATTCCAAAACTTTAATTTTTTTCTGGCCATTCTTTTGATTTGGATTTATACTTAGGGTCTTTGTCGTTCTGAAAGGTAAAATTCCACTTCATATTCAACATTTTAGCAAAGACCTGAAGATTTTGATGCAAAATTTACTTGAAACTGTTCTAAGGGGACAACTTTTCTCCTTGCGGAGACTGACAAACCAATCTGGCTTCCAGTGAGGAGTCTTATAGCTGCAATGCTCCTCTGGGAGATATTCAAAATGTTCAAATTTGTCTCTTCAGGGAGGAAGGAGACGAATTCTAGTGCCACCTATTGGGGGCAGCACTCCTACAAGTCAAAAGTGACCCTTTAACAAGCCTTTTCATATGACTTAGGATTTATGCCAGATCAGAACTTCAGTTTGCAGATACAGTGTTTCGGGGTGATTGTCCCTCGTAAGTGCAAAGTATGAGATCTGATTTGGCTGTATGAGAAGCTATAGTGGGGTCTAAGGGGAAAACGTTTCTCCTTGTGGAGACTGACAAACCAATCTGGCTGCCAGTGAGGAGTCTTATAGCTGCAATGCTCCTCTGGGAAATATTCAAACTGTCTCTTCAGGGAGGAAGGAGACAAACTCTAGTGCCAAAAGTAGTGCTACTTCCAATAGGTTAATTTACAGTTTGCCATAAGGCAAATGACCACAGCGTTCGTTATTTAAAAAAACAATCAGTAGTCTCCCCAACATGTTTCACCACACTGGCATCATCAGGGGGCTGAGGCTAATACTGAATTACAATGTATGGGCCTTTTAAGGTCTTGGTTATGTTATGGTTAATATTTTATATTAAGTTAGATTATCATTTAAGCAATTTATATATCTATATATCTTTGATAATTTTGTACTTTTATATTAGCTTCATAAGTGTTATTCATAAAAGCAATAACACAGGGTGTACTCTTTGTTATAAAGATGCTTTTGTCTCAAATGTCTTTGTTAATGAATGTCCAGAAAACTGGACAGAACTAGACTTAGGAATGCAGCAGGATCCATCATTTACGATCTTGTTTTTGTCAACCTATATACCCATTTAAGGTAATCTATTAGGTCATGCCCCTTTCTTTGTGACAGTAATAAAACTAGTGTCTTGGGCATCTGAGATTTTCAGACAAGCCTAGCACACTGACACAATTGGCTGTGTGTGTGTCCTTGTTCTCCGATCGATCGACCAACTTGTTTTAGTTAACACTGGCAAACGTGTGAGACCATTTGTCTTTCTCCTATAGCTTTTTTTTGTATAGCAAGGTTTCCACGACATTACATGGTGCCTGAAACCTGGGAATTGTCAAACTGGACCTTCTTTGGACCCGACTACAAGGATCTCTCTGGGGACCACTGAATAAAACCGCGGTGAGTAACCCATTGTGTTACAAATAATTCAGTGTTACCTAGAGGGCTCTGGGACGGGTAATTGGTGGTCCTAACAAGACAATTTCTGTTGAACCTTTGCCAGTGTTTGAATTTTTTTTTTCTCTGTTCTATGTATCAATGTGTCTTTAGATGTATAATTGCATTGAATGATGGATGAATGAAAATTGAATGAAGTGACAAGTAACCAACCTTGCCCAACGATTCTGGACAGGAACCTCCGCAGTTCTACCTGTATATTTCAGGAGTCGGAGGATTGTTATATGTTGTCTCCATTGTCTATGTGATTGTTATGTCTGGACTGATGTGGTTGTAAACTATGAGGATCCTTGAATGTGGTACTGATTGATCTTTGAGTGACTAATAAGGGACTACGGTCTCTGATTGATAAGGGATCCCGTTAGGTGTGTTCCTTTACATGTGGTGAAGAGAAAAATCGGTCCTTATCAGGATCAGGGAAGTATAATTGTCCATAACAGAGGAATCCTTCATGGTAAGGTAGTACTCTGAGGGTATTGAATCTCTCCTGTAAATTGATAAGGGTACTCTCTTGAAAGAGGTGCTCAATGCAGCTTTGACCTGAACACAGCAGGAGTATTAATACCAGCGACTGTGGAAGTGTGGATTGTGTAACTGACGTATTGTAAAGTTGTGTTGATGAATCAGGATCGTTGTCCTCAGTGTCTGTGTTCTGTTTTGTGTGAACTCAAGAGAGGAAAAATCATAGTAGTTGAAGTTTTTGCTCAGCCTATTTACTGGCAAACGTGTGAGACCATTTGTCTTTCTCCTATAGCTTTTTTTTGTATAGCAAGGTTTCCATGACAGTTATGACCTCACATTTTTCTTTACCAATAGAAATCCTCATTACATACTTCACAGAAGGATTTCCAGACATATATGACCAGTCATTGTGAGAGAAGGCTCCAACCAAGACCTTAAAAGGTTCGCCCATACATAGTAATTCAGTATTAGCCTCAGCCCCCTGATGACGCCAGTGTGGTGAAACATGTTGGGGAGGCTACTGATTGTTTTTTAAATAGCGAACGCTGTGGTCATCTACTATAAGAATAACATATGAGCTAGCTATAAAGATAGGACTAGTGAGTCTAAATAGGGAATACCTGATGGCTAAAATGATTGCTTATGTGATTTAAGGTAGATCACAACAATCGGCGTTTTAAATATTGTCTGTCCCTTTTTCTTAAGTTAATAAAATGTTACATATTATTTGGTTAGTCTTTAGTTTAGGGATTCAATTGCCTTATGGCAAACTGTAAATTACTGTTTGTTAACCCCTATGCAGACTGATAGAACAAGCTTTCAGTAGTACCTCCAATAGATGGCACTAAAGTTCATCTCCTTCCTCTCTGAAGAGACAGAGACTCTCTGTTTTCTCCTCTACTCATAATGAGTCACCTGGTTCATGAGACAGTGCCGGTCGAGGAGTGCAGCCCGAACCCCCCTGTCACTGCTAAAGTTCTGCACATCTATTCATGATCAAGGAGGCTCACGATGAGCATGCGGTTCCTCTTATTTTGAAACACAGCCTAGATAAGTACAGGGCTGGAGGCTGCACCCTGTAGCCATATGCTTTATCTGTGCTTGGTATCATAATATGGGGGACCCTCCGCCAATTGTTTTATTTATTTTTATACCATGAATCTAACCTGCAGACATTGTCTGTGAGGGTAAGCAGTAAGACGCTGTCACACAGGTCGGGGGCACGTCTAACTGCAACCAATCACAGACGTCAGGACGGTTGGTGAGCGGGGAAAGCACTGCATATGGATAAGCAATGATGAGCGGCCCAGGAGCAGCGTACAGCTACTCATGAGCTGTTTACAGCCGCGATGGAGCCTCAGTAAGTATGAAGTGCTCGCTTCATTATTTTCTTTTTTCTTTTTTCTCGAGTGCCGGATCCAGATCAAACACCCGGGACCGGCACCCGGGCAACTTTGAAACCACGCGGATCCGAACTTTTAGGCTATCTGCCCACGCTGCGGAAAATTTGTGGAATTTGCCGCGATTTTATCGAGGAAATTCCGTGGATTTTTCAAAAATCCGCAGTACAGCGAGTCCCGAGCCATTTCTATGGCATTTGGGGAGTGCTGTGCCCATGCTGCATTTTTCCGCAGCGGAAATAATGCGAATTTCCCTGCGGAAAAATCTGCAGCATGTGAATTATTCCTGCGGATTTCTCCGCAGGGTCCTATACTTACCTGCCTTGATAGCAGACACCGGAGTCACTTCGTCGGGTGCAGACTGGAGCACAGTGAAGCCAGGAGCAGGAAGGAGGAGGTGGGTGAGGCCTGCACGAGCTCCGGTCATGTGAGAGCCGAAGCTAGTTCAGGCCCGCCCATCTTCTCCGGCAATGTGCAGACAGACACAGCCTGAGAGTGAAGTTCTGCGTGATGGAGGTAAGTATGAATGCCCCGATCACTCAGCACTTGTTCTGCATTGAGGATGCAGTGCCGAAGCCATGGTACTGTATCCTCAATGCAGAATGCCCGCAGCATAACCGCAAGACACTCTCCCCGTGGGCACATAGCCTTAGAGTCCGGGTCCGCCCATCACTACAATAACTCAAAAAGACTATAAAGTGTAACCCCTCTGAATCCCAAATGAAATAGAATGGGAGAATGTTGGGAATGGAAACAAACCACAGGGAAAAGTGATAACAAGATTATAATGAAATGAGGATCTGGGATTTCAAACTTCCATCCACCTAGGAATAGAGCCAACACTGAGGCATGTGCATAGCAAGTATAAATAGCCCCTCTTAAGATGTAATAGGGCAAACAAAACAAGGAAGTGCACACATCTTAATGGAAACAAAACATAAAGGCAAGGCAAAGGAAAGGAAAGACAAGAGAACTAACAGCAGTTGGACCAATACAAAACATGTTGTGATCCAATAGAGAGAGAAACCGACAACACAAACACTGGATCGAGCCATAACAGTACTCCCCTTTCTATGAGGACCCTCAGATACCCCATCCTTTAACGACGGTGATGAAACTCTCTTATAAAGTGATTTGCATGAAGCTCCTCTGCATTGACCCAGGAGTTATCTTTAGGACTGTAACCCTTTCATTTGACAAAATATTGCAACAGCGCCACCTGTCTCATCTGGATCTTAGGATTTGTTCCTCTGCATACGCCCAAACTTTCAAAATACAACTTAAGGCTATGTGCGCACTAGAGCTTTTTACCTGCGGATTTACCCGCGGATTTGCCCCGGAAATTTCTTGAGAAATGTCTGCAATCTTTGTGCAGACATTTCCCATGAAATTCAATGAGAAAAAAAAATAGCTGTGCGCACTGTGCGGATTTTTCTCAAGAAAATGTCTTGAGAAAATTTTCTCGAGAAACTTTCTTGAGAAAATGTGCATGTCCATTAATTTCCGCAGGTACCTGCGGTATTCCGGGGGTATTCCGCAGGTAGCAATGATGTGCGGTATACCACCGGAATAGCCGCGAATTACCTGCGGGAATGCCCATCGCTGCCTGCGGTTTTGCAGGAAGCGATGTCATTATGCCAGGAAGAGGAGGCGGAGCAGAGTAAACACAGACGTCGCACTCCCTGGACGACGCACAGAAGCACTTCCGTGCGACCTCCAGGTGCCCGTGCAGTCTGTGTCCTGCTCCGGCCTCGCGGCTGCCTGCACTGCAGGGTGTCAGTGTCTGCCCGCAGTGTCAGCAGCCTGTCACGCTGCAGCGCAGGCAGACACTGACACACAGCAGTGCTGGGAGCCGCGGGGATGACGATCGCTGCTGTCAGGAGGTGAGATCATTACCTGCTGTGACGATCTCCTGCCTCCTGACGTCAGCGCTGTCACTGCTGTCTATGCCCGTCTCGCGAGCGGCCCGAGACTGTCACTAGCGGTGACGTCACGGGCTCTCGCGAGACTTCTGACAGCGCGGCGGACATAGAAGTCAGTGACAGCGCTGACGTCAGCAGTACAGGAGATGATCACAGAAGGTAATGATCTCATCTATGCTCCTGATGGCAGCGCTCGTCATCCCCTGCAGTGACCTGAGCTGACCTATTGATGTTAGCTCAGGTCACTGCATTGCTCTCCCAGCCAATGGGGAACATTCTGTTCTTCATTGACTGGGACAGCGACTATGGTATGGATCGCCGTGCCCCCCCCCCCCTTATTGGATTACGCCGGACGTGGAATGGATTGTGCTCTTTTCAATAAATTGGTTAAAGAGGGAATGTTTTGGGGAGTGTTTTTTCAAATAAAACTTTTTTTGTTGTCTATTTTTTAATTATTACTGGGTTGGTGATGTCGGGTATCTGATAGACGCCTGACCTCACCAACCCCAGGGCTTGATGCCAGGTGACATTACACATCTGGCATCAACCCCATATATTACCCCGTTTGCCAACGCACCAGGGCGCGGGATGAGCTGGGTCAAAGCGCCAGGATTGGCACGTCTAATGGATGAGCCACTTCTGGGGCGGCTGCGGCCTGCTATTTTTAGGCTGGGGAGTGTCCAATAACAGTGGACCTCCCTAGTCTGAAAATATCAGACCCCAGCTGTCCGCTTTACCTTGGCTGGTGATCCAATATGGGGGGGACCGCACGTTTTTTGTTTTAAATTATTTATATAATTTAAAATAACAGCGTGGGGTGCCCACTGTTTTGGATTATCAGCCAAGGTGAAGCTGCCAGCAGTGGTCTGCAGGCTGCAGCCGTCTGCTTTGCCCTAGCTGGCTACAAAAAATGGGGGGACCTCACGTCGTTTTTTTTTAATTATTTATTTATTTTATGGCTAAATACAAGGCTAAGCACCCTTTAGTGCCACATGAAAGTCACTACAGGGTGCCAGCTTAGAAAATGCAGGGAGGTGGAACATTATATAGGTTTTTCTCATCTATCTATCTATCTATCTATCCATCTATCCCTCTATCTATCTATCTATTCATCTATTCATCTATCTATCTATCCCTCTATCTATCTATTCATCTATTCATCTATCCATCTTTCCCTCTATCCATTATCTGTCTATCGATTATCTTTATTATTTATTGCAGGGACAAACCTGCGGTAAATCCGCGGTAAATCCGCGGCAAATCCGCGGCAAAACCGCATGCGGATTTGGTGCGGATTTTTTCCGCAGGTCCGGAAATCTTTCACTGGCAGAAGTTTCTCAAGAAATTTTCTTGAGAAACTTCACATTTCTAGTGCGCACATAGCCTAAATGCGTTTTATTAAGAAGCTGAAGGGACTGAAAAACTGTGTGTTAGCATATTCTCATGTTGGCGTATAAAACGGAAGAGTGCAATGTGAGAACGAAAGAATTGCATTGCACTCGCGTCAATGTTAGTCAATGACGTAGAGCGGATCTACAAGTTTTTCTTCAGCTCAATTGAACTGAGGAAACAATGGCAGCATATTGTGACTACACTCGTCTCTTGGACATGACTCGTCAATGCAAAACAATAAGTGGGGAAAAAAAGATCTGATACCATACGGATGTCCATGGGGCATCCGTTACCATTCTGTATTATAGAACACTGTAAATGGTCCTGTAAATGATTGTAGAATAATATCTGCTGAGAAAAAAGCATGTTACTTGGATGTTGTATGGATGCTAGAGGAGAATAAGACTGATTTTTTTATACGCCAGTGTGAGAGTACCCTAATGCATTATACAGCTCTGGCAAAAATTAAGAGACCACTGCAAAATTGTCAGGTTTTCTCATTTTTCTTTATAGGTATATTTTTGAATAAAATGTAAATTGTTCTTTTATTCTATACACTACTGACAAGTCCTGGAATTTCCAAGCAATACATTTTGTATTTGTGGCACCCTGGTCTAGCCAGGTCGTCACAAATAACACACAAACACCCCCCACCCCCATTAGACAGGGACACCAGCCAAACAAAAACCCCTGTTGCCTCCCTCCAGTGTCTGATGTCCACACTAGGTGGGGCGGAGCTAAGTGGTTGGCCCCACCCACCGAGGAGTTCACAGGCCTGGAGGCGGGAAAAGTGACAGAAGAGTATAGGAACTTGAAGTGAGAGGAGAAAGCACTTGGGTGTCTGGGTTTGTGGCCCAGGCACTGACAGCAAGGCTGGCAGACGGTGGTGGCCGTCTGCAGGAGTGGTGGAGCAACGCGGAACCGTAGGACCGGGGTCAGGCGACGGCCCGCCGGTACCGACCGGGGAGCGAAGTGAAGCCAGCACACACAAGCAGGGCCATCGGACCCCGACCAGGCTTGGAGCCACAGTCAATAGTCAGATCCGAATGTGACTGGAACCCCAGAGGTTTCACAACAGCAAAACTCCCGATTGAAGGCAAAAACTCACACCGTGAGGGTATACAGCTACCGCCTAAGGCTAGAGACCCAAGGGCCAGCGCCTGCGGGCAAACGGGCTCCTCCGGTACCCATACACCGGGGAGCGGACTACCATTGGGAATCCATAAAAGTCAGAAGGAGAACATCAAGGTGCAGGGAAAGACAGCCGCCATCACCTGTCCGGGGAGAGACACTGCAGCCGGCTGCGGGACCCGTCCATCCAGCCGTTTGGTTTACCGAGGACCTTGTACCTTTCTTGCTGAGTGAGTACACCTGTGCCATCTGGCACCGCACCGCACCGTGCTGTCCCTGCAACCCTGCACCTCACCGGCCCTGCCTCCCCGTCACATCATCATCGGGCCCCGGGAACACCGACCCCTACCCACGGAGGGGGAAAACAACATCCCAGCTGCTCCCTACCATTGCTCCCGGGATCCCTGTCATCAGCAGTGGTGGTGCCCATCTTCACCACGACCCGTGGGTGGCGTCACGGACTAAATTCCCCAAACCAACCACCCCTTTCACTCACGGGCGAGGAGCGCCGCTCGAGTCCCCGGATCCGGCCCACCGCTCAAGCCAGCGAGCAGCCATCGCAGCAGCGCCGGATCCGAGTATTAGCGAGCGCAGTGCAGTGGCGTCCTCCCCACCCACGACATATTTATTTTCTGAAAATGAGAAATGGTCAAAATAGAAAAAAAATGCATTGCTTTAAGACCTCAAATAAAACAAAGACAACAACAGGTTCATAATCATTTAGAAGCAACAATACTAATAATGTTTTAGCTCAGGAAGAGATCAGAAATCAATATTTTGTGGAAAACCATGATTTTTAATCCCAGCTTTCATGCGTCCTGGCATGCTTTCCACCAGCCTTTCACACTGCTTCTGGGTGACCTTATGCCACTCCTGGTGCAAATATTTAAGCAGTTCTTGTTTGTTTGATGGCTTGTGACTATCCATCTTCCTCTTGATTACATTCCAGAGGTTTTCAATGGGGTTCAGGTCTGAAGATTGGGCTGGCCATGACAGGGTTTTGATATGGTGGTCCTTCATCCACACATTGACCTAGCTGTGTGGTGCATTGTCCTGCTGGAAAAAACAATCGTCAGAGTTGGAGAACATTGCCTGAGCAGAAGGAAGGAGCTGTTTTTCCAGGATAACCTTGTATGTGGCTTGAGTCAAACATCCTTCGCAAAGTTTAATAAGGTCGCCCAAAAGCAGTGTAAAAGACTGGTGGAAAGCATGCCAAGACGCATGAAAGCTGTGATTAAAAATCATGGTTATTTTACAAAATATTGATTTCTGAACTCTTCCTGAGTTAAAACATTAGTGTTGTTGTTTCTAAATGATTATGAGCTTATTTTCTTTGCATTATTTGAGGTCTGAAAGCAATGAATTGTTTATTTTGACCATTTCTGATTTTCAGGAAATAAATTCAAATTTTTTTGCTTGGAAATTCGGAGACGTGTTGTCAGTAGTTTATAGAATATAAAAAAATAATTACATTTTAGTCAAAAATATCCCTATAAAGAGAAAAATCTGAAAAGCTGCAAATTTTGCAGTGGTCTCTTAATTTTTGCCAGGGCTGTATATATGTATAGGATGTGTATACATACATACACACATACATATACATACATGTATATTTATATACACACAAAACATATATATTTTCACTTATTTATTTTTTAAACTGGGTCGATGTATGGGCTTATTTTCTGCTTGGTGGATTGATAACATTTTGGGGTACATACAAAGCTTTGGTTACTTAGTATTGCTTTTTTGGGGGGAGAGATGAGGTGACCAAAAAAAAGACAATTTTGCAGTTTAGATTTTTTTTCTGCTATACAGTGTTTACCGTACAGGTCAAATATAGAATTTTACATTCTGATAGATAAGACTTTCATGAATACAGTGATACCAAATATGTTTGTTTATTATTCAATAATTTATATTTCTTTATTTTTGTAAAGGGAAAACAAAAGGTTATGGTCTGTTTGTTCTTTTTTTAATCTCTTAGTTTTTCTTTTTGCACCTTGGATCTACAGTACTGTATTACAGTATTGTAGTATATGGACAAAACATCCTCCTACTATGAAGCCCAGTCCTCGGCACGTAGAACCTGTCATCTGATCCATGGTGCCGAATGAATCCGAGCATGACTGCACAACTGCAACCAGATATCTGCTGAATATATACAATACCTGTGTGCAACCATAGTCAGACATGAAGCTAGTCTGGTGCTGCCCCTGGCTGGATTCCACCAGCACTGGTAGTGGGGATTGACAAGTTTCTTGCTATGGGAGGGATCTGTCAGTCACCTGCGTTGGCGCTGGGCGTAGTCTACTAGTCTCATCTCTGCCTACGCTATCCAACTGGAGCTTTAAAGTATATTTCTCTGAAATCACAAAATGTTTTAGAGAAAAATATATCTGGCTGCAATTGTGCACTCTGGCTCTAATTTGTGCTGCATGAACCAAGTGACAGGTTCCCTTTAGAAGTTAACCAGCAGCAATCAGAGCAAACTCTTGTCACTGCAGCCTGTAATAGGTGTGTCACGGGTGACAGCCAGCCATGTGGTTTCTAGCAATAGAAGGACACAGCGTTTGGCTTCACAAAATGCTCCCTGACTTTCTATTGTTCCTGCTGTCAGAATTCATTGTAATAGGTAGCTTTGCTGCTGGATTTTTATCCCCATTTTGGACACAGCAGGAGCTCACCTTCCACCCAGCTGCTGATTATCAGTATTCTCTTGGTCCTTAAATACTCCCATCTTCCCTGGACTTGTGCTGGTGATATTATTCAGTTCATTCAACTCTGGTTGCAAGCAGGTGGCTTGTAGTTTTCTGTGGTATCTTGGCTGAAAATTTGCTGAATTCTGCCTGAGTCACCTGTGGATAAGTAGTTCATGCATTTTCCCCCTGTGTGACCACCTTCTGTCCTCCTTTAGCATTTAGTGGCGAAGAGCTCATCCCACCCGTTCCCTATTTAGGGCCGAGCACTAGGGATACTTAAGGTTAGGTATCCGACTCAGCGCATAGGTGTGGAACCTATTTAGGGTGTTGAGGGACCCCAGGGACCAGCAGTATGTTTCGTCAGGGGTCACCATCTCCCCCTTCCATAGACGCAGTGGTCCCCTTCCCTTACCTTTCACCACTCACTTGGTACTTCCCCATACCTAGCGTAACACAGCTAGAGTCAGGTGCTGGCTTTATAACACAGACAACAACCCAGAGTGTGGAACAGACTCCGCTCCTGAGAACACTCCATATACCCATACACAACATGTTACAGACATGTCGGGAAAGGTTAGCTTTCCCCTGAAAACCAAATCTCCCTAATTTACTCATATGGTCATTCACTGATGGGAGATTATGTATGCACCAGTGGCTGATTAGTGGGTTTTTTCTTCACACCACCACTGATCTAACATTTATCACCAATTCTGGAGATTGACATCTTAAAAGGAGTCTATCAGTGCAAACTCACTGTTCAAACCAAGCACAAGCCCTCGATGCCCTCAAACATTTCAGTGCACTTTTTCTGCTCTTTTCTGGCTCCTGTACAGTCAGAGCTGTCAATTAAGGAAGAAAAGGGTGGAGATAGAAGCATAACAAGTAGGTGGAAGGCGCACTGAACTGTTTGGCCACGCCAAGGGTGCGGTTAGTGTCTGTGCTTAGTTTGCATAGTCATTTTTTTTTTCTGACAGACTACCTTTAAGAACTTTACCTATGTGTCAATGCATTATATTAGGAAGAAAAATGATTGTGTCCCCTTAGTGAAACGTACTCTATATCTGCGGGAATACAGTATATGACATTTTGATACAGGGCAGCACATAATAAACAAGGGGGAGGACAAAACAGTCGGTGTTACAATTTTTAGAAAATGCAAAATTGTGTTACAAATGGTGTATAATGTAAACGGACAGTGGAGAGCGACGGATCTATGAGGGAGGATCACTTTGTGACATGAACATCAGCATTTGTATACGTATCACTTACTTGCTGGGCGCTCGATCTTGCAGGTTGGTTAGTGCAGCAAAATTATTCCTTACAGTACGGAGACTGGCCAGTACCTAAGAGGCAAACACAGGGATAAGTCAATGGCGCCATATACAAGTGCACGATCATTAGGCACTGCCAGTGACTATATATTTACACACTCTATATCCTTTGGACTATAGGACAAACTATTTAGCAAGAAAAAATATTGCATCCCATAGTCCGGAGGCACTTTATCAAGTGAATTTTTATTTTTTTTCCTATTTATAAAGGCATCAATACGGAATTGAAATGCATTAATAAAAAAAAAAACAAAAAACACCTTATTACCATCATCGCTGAAAAGTCGATTTACTCCACAAGCGCATCCCAACTGGATCCAATATTGTATACACTGCCACATATGCAAGGTGACATCTCTACCTTTGCAGGATCCGCAGCAGCTGGATAAACCATTTTATACTTGTGTCCTCCACACACTATCTTAAGGTGAGCGTGCCACTTTTTAAGGTCTCTTATTGTGCTATATAACTTCTTTATTATCCTATGAGCTTTTCCTTTTCCCATTAGCATCTGCACTTTGGTAAGTTGCGTCTTATATTCAGAAAAATAAAGTATATTACAAAAAAGAGTACACCCTTCACATTTTTGGAAACATTTCATTATGTCTTTTCATGGTACATCACTGAAGATCTGACACTTTGATACAACATACAGTAGTCAGTTTACAGCTTGTATAACAATTAGCCATTTTCCCTCCACCATGCTTGACTGTAGGCAAGACACACACACACCACCACACACGCTTGCCACCATCTGAACCAAATAGTTTATCTTGGTCTCATCAGACCACAGAGCTTAGTTCCAGTAATCCACATCCTTAGGCGGGCTTTGCACACTACGACATCGCAGGCCGATGCTGCGATGCCGAGTGCGATAGTGCCCGCCCCCGTCGCAGCAGCGATATGTGGTGATAGCTGGCGTAGCGAAAGTTATCGCTACGCCAGCTTCACACACACACTCACCTGCCGTGCGACGTCCCTGTGGCCGGCGACCCGCCTCCTTGTTAAGGGGGCGGGTCGTGCGGCGTCACTGCGACGTCACACGGCAGGCGGCCAATCAGAGCGGAGGGGCGGAGATGAGCAGGATGTAAACATCCTGCCCACCTCCTTCCTTCCGCATATCCTACGGAAGCCGCAGTGAGGCCGGTAGGAGACGTTCCTCGCTCCTGCGACTTCACACACAGCGATGTGTGCTGCCGCAGGAACGAGGAACAACATCGGACCATTGCGTCAGCGTAATTATGGATTACGCCAACGCTGTACCGATGATACGATTACGACGCTTTTGCGCTCGTTAATCGTATCATCCAGCCTTTACACACTGCGATGTCGCATGCGATGCCGGAAGTGCGTCATTTTCAATTTGACCCCACCGACATCGCACCTGCGATGTCGCAGTGTGCAAAGTGCCCCTTAGTCTTCTTGTTTTCAACAAACTGTTTGCGGGTTTTCTTGTGCACCATCTTTAGAAGAGGATTCCTTCTGGGACAACAGCCATGCAGACTAATTTGATGCAATGTGTGACGTTTGATCTGAGCAGTGACAGGTTGATCCCCCCACCGCTGTGTCCTCTACAGCAATGCTGGCAGCATTTATATTTTTTTTTTAAAAGACAACCTCTGGATAGAACACTGAGCTTTTTTGGTTAACCATGGCTAGGCCTGTTCTGAGTGGAATCTGTCTTGTTAAACCATGGTATGGTCTTGGCCACCGTGCTGCAGCTCAGGTTCAGGGTGTGGAAATCTTCTTATAGCCTATGCCATCTTTCTGTAGAGCAACAATTCAGATCCTCAGAGAATGCTTTGCTGTCATGCCTTGGATTTGATCCAGTATACTCCTGTGCTGTGGTCTGTTTTCCTCTCCACTGAGCCACCATCAGGTTTGGTCGCTGTTCTGGTTCTGAACACTTTGTGTGTTCATTGCCTTTCTGCCAACAAGTGTTTCCAATGCTGTAATTCAGTGTGCCATATCACCCGACTGGTGTAATCATTTAAAGCTTGTCCAGGCTTGCATTTCCCACTGGTGATATTTCTTAAGTGGACCTTGCTTGGGGAATTGCAGCTTTTCTGCCAAGTATTTCTCCTGGCAGATTGTTTCTTTTTACCTTATTTTTACTCTGCAACTTCCCCCGGATTCTGTGGGAGGTACGCGGAGCGCTCAATGGCTGGCAGCTTAGGAAGCAAAGATCCGAGTGGTCATCTGAATCTTCTAGTTAGGGATGTTTCAGTCTGTGCAGGGGCCTTTAGGGACTGAACAGTTGGGACTTCTAGTCTGTACAATAACCAGGAGGGTCAGGTGCAGTAGTTTTGAGTTAGACCTTATTTTCCACGTGTTCCCTTTAGTGCGCACAATATTTTCCATCAGGAGCCAAGTAGAACCTCCAGTGACCAGTATGAGAGAGTGTGTAAATGATAACACCGAAATGTAACACACCTGCTCCACATCCACACCTGAGACCTTGTAACACTAATGAGTCACATGACACTGGGGAGAGAATATGGCTAATTGGGCACAATTTGGCCATTTTCACTTAGGCGCGTATTCACTTTTGTTGCCAGCAGATTAAACATTAATAGCTGTGTGTTGAGTTATTATTTAGAGCGCATCAAATATACATTATTCTACAAACTGTACACTGACTACTGTACATTGCATCATAGTGTCAGATCTTCAGTGCTGTTCCTTGAAAAGATATGATAAAATATTTACAAAATTGTGAGGGACATACTTGCTTTCGTGATACTGTATACTATATTATATATATATATACACATACACACACATACATACACACATATACAGTACAGACAAAAAGTTTGGACACACCTTCTCATTCAAAGGGTTTTCTTTATTTTCATGACTCTGAAAATTGTAGATTCACATTGAAGGCATCAAAACTATGAATTAACACATGTGGAATGAAATACTTAACCAAAGAGTGTGAAACAACTGAAAATATGTCTTATATTCTAGGTTCTTCAAAGTAGCCACCTTTTGCTTTGATTACTGCTTTGCACACTCTTGGCATTCTCTTGATGAGCTTCAAGAGGTAGTCACTGGAAATGGTCTTCCAACAGTCTTGAAGGAGATCCCAGAGAGGCTTAGCACTTGTTGGCCCTTTTGCCTTCACTCTGCGGTCCAGCTCACCCCAAACCATCTCGATTGGGTTCAGGTCTGGTGACTGTGGAGGCCAGGTCATCTGGCGTAGCACCCCATTACTCTCCTTCTTAGTCAAATAGCCCTTACACAGTCTGGAGGTGTGTTTGGGGTCATTGTCCTGTTGAAAAATAAATGATGGTCCAACAAAATGCAAACCAGATCAAATAGCATGCCGCTGCAAGATGCTGTGGGAGCCATGCTGGTTCAGTATGCCTTCAATTTTGAATAAATCCCCAACAGTGTCACCAGTAAAGCACCCCCACACCTTCACACCTCCTCCTCCATGCTTCACGGTGTGAACCAGGCATGTAGAGTCCATCCGTTCACCTTTTCTGCCTCGCACAAAGACACGGTGGTTGGATCCAAAGATCTCAAATTTGGACTCATCAGACCAAAGCACAGATTTCCACTGGTCTAATGTCCATTCCTTGTGTTCTTTAGCCCAAACAAGTCTCTTCTGCTTGTTGCCTGTCCTTAGCAGTGGTTTCCTAGCAGCTATTTTACCTTAAAGTTCTGCTGCACAAAGTCTCCTCTTAACAGTTGTTCTAGAGATGTGTCTGCTGCTAGAACTCTGTGTGGCATTGACCTGGTCTCTAATCTGAGCTGCTGTTAACCTGCGATTTTTGAGGCTGGTGACTCGGATAAACTTATCCTCCGCAGTAGAGGTGACTCTTGGTCTTCCTTTCCTGAGGTGGTCCTCATGTAAGCCAGTTTCTTTGTAGTGTTTGATGATTTTTGCCACTGCACTTGGGGACAATTTAAAAGTTTTCCCAAGTTTTTGGACTGAGTGACCTTCATTTCTTAAAGTAATGATGGCCACTCAATTTTCTTTACTTAGCTGCTATTTTCTTGCCATAATACAAATTCTAACAGTCTATTCAGTAGGACTATCAACTGTGTATCCACCAGACTTCTGCACAACACAACTGATGGTCCCAACCCCATTTATAAGGCAAGAAATCCCACTTATTAAACCTGACATGGAACACCTGACTACCTCTTGAAGCTCATCAAGAGAATGCCAAGAGTGTGCAAAGCAGTAATCAAAGCAAAAGGTGGCTACTTTCACTTTTTTGTTAAGTATTTCATTCCACATGTGTTAATTCATAGTGTTGATGCCTTCAATGTGAATCTACAATTTTCAGAGTCATGAAAATAAAGAAAACTCCTTGAATGAGAAGGTGGGTCCAAAGTGTTGGTCTGTACTGTGTATATAATATAATATTTTATATATTATATAATATATTTATATTTACACAGTATATATGCTCACATCTAGTTTTTGAAGCTTGAAGCATCTATGTGTATTTTTTTAAATGGCCACTAGATGGCGATCAGTATCAATGTTATGGGAAGAAGTAGAGGTTTGCGATGCATCGGCACATACTCTATTCATTCACTTTTTGAGCTGCGATAGATCTGTGGCACAAAAGAGAATCATGTGACACCCCACACAAATGTTGATGCCACGAGACTTGCAGAGAACACAGTTCTGAGTCTGGGAAGAATGCAATAAAGCAATCTCAATATAGCGATCTCAATTGTTTACGAAATTCTGCCATTTTATTTACGTCTTAAAGGAGTGGTCAGAAGTCTAACTAAATTTCCAAATAAATCTATTTAGGTATGTAATTAAGCTATTTTCTAATATACTTGTATTAAAAATTCCTTACCCTTCCCTAGCGACACTATTCTATTTTTTTCCATATTTCCTGTGTGATGACGCTTTGTTTGAAAATCCAAGCTCATGCTGGGATACTCAAACAAAGTGTCATCAGAGCAGGGGGTCAATGTCACAGCCTCCGTCCCCTCCCTGAAATGTGCTATGCACACTACATACAGCACATTCATGTATCCTGTGTGTGATAAATGGAGGCAATTCTGGCAGCTAAATAGGAAAGGGTTCTTTACAGTTAGAGCAGTCAGACTGTGGAATGCCCTACCACAAGAGTAATAATAGCAGCAGCTTTTATAAAAAAAGGGCTGGATAATTTCCTCTGTACACAGAACATTGTTGGTTATAGATGATTTAGTGATGACATTGGTGGAAGAAGGATGAACTAAATGGACCTAGGTCTCTTTTCAACCTATGTAACTATGCAAGTCTGTGGTCTGTGAGATTAGAGATGTAGACAGACACAACACCACTATGAGCCCTCCCTGGAGAACATTAGGATAACACAGATTAAGGTAACTCGATGCCTGTGGAGTGACATATCCAGGAAGACCTCCAGACTGCCAGCGTCAGAGCTATAGATCCCCTGCCGTCTGCCTTCATACATAATAATATAGTATGCAGAGCTCTAGTCACTCATAATTAGTGGGAAAAGCAGAGTTCTCAGCAATACTTATGGTTTCTGTACATTTATAGCATACACAGCCCGGCTCGTGTATGGCCTCAGTGACCGTCTATGACCTACTTAGCTAATTAAGCCTATGTCTATGGGAAAGTCATACATGACGCTGCATAGATAAAGATCTCCTAACTCGGTAATGCTGAGCTCAATCTCCCATGCAGGATACAGGCTCCCATGATGTATTTTTCCTGCTTGAACATAACCCAGGATATTTGCATTTTGTTATCGGTAAACTATGTTAATCACATAATTAGTAAGAGACGCTCTGCATTGATTGGGAGAGGTGCAGTGAATTCGGTGCACAGAAGACAGCACAGGCCAGTGCTACACCCATACATTCAGAAGTGCATCATACACTCATAGTGCATAGAGAAATCTGAGGTTACCTAAGTCATTGTCACTTAGTATAGAGAAACGGGCCTAACGAGGGCCATGCACATGATAAAGCTGTCAGACATAAGGCGGGCGATACACATTAGATAGCAGTCAGACATAAGGCGGGCGATACACATTAGATAGCGGTCAGACGTAAGGCGGCCATTCACATTAGATAGCTGTCGGGTGTAGGGCAGGCCATTCACATTAGATAGCTATCGGGTGAAAAGGGGGCAGTATGAGGGTGTGGGGGGGGGTGGAACGCACTGATAGATTCATTTTCACAATACACATAATTAATCTCTCTCGCAAACTTTTTTGGATGTAAATAGTGCAACATAAATCCATTGATTGACTTCTCACAAGAGACGGAATGTCATCACAGATCCCCACAACTCACCTGAGCAAATGGTGTTACAATCAAGTCATCTCCATGTCTGTAAAATAAAAAGAAAATAATTCAGTGGAATATAGAAATACAAAAAATACAGATAATGCAGATTAGAATTCCTCGGAAAAGAAAGCAACACTATGTTTATACGAGAAAGACCCAAATGTGTGCAATAAGTTTTGTCCCATTTCCTTTTAAAAATGTGGACATATAAATATTTTCTAAAAATATTGCCTTATTGCTTTCTTCTTTTCTTAAAATCTCATCAGTGATAATTAAAGGGAATTTGTCACCAGTTTTTTGGCCTATAAGCTGCAGCCACCACCAGTGGGCTCTTATATACAGCATTCTAACATGCTGTATATAAGAGCCCAGACCACTGTGTAGAACATAATAAACACTTTATAATACTTACCTAAACCGGTTGCTGCGGTGGATGTGGATTAAATGGGCGTATTCGTCCTCCGGTGCCGGCGCCGCCTTTTTCGGCCATCTTTGTCCTCCATCTTCTAAAGCCGCGGTGCATGATGCGTCCAACGTCATACACACTTGCCGGCATTCAGGTCCTGAGCAAGCACACCTTGATTTGTCCTGAGCAGGGCAGATCAAAGTATTGTAGTACGCATGCGCGGAACCGGCGAGTGTGTATGACGTAGCCGCGTCATGCACCCAAGCTTCAGGAGGACGAAGATGGCCGAAAGTGGAGGCGCCGGCACCGGAGGACGAAGACGCCCATTTGACCCACATTCACCGCAGCAACCGTTAGGTGAGTATTATAAAGTGTTTTTTTATGTTCTACTCAGCGGCCTGGGCTCTTATATACAGCATGCTAGAATACTGTATATAAGAGCCCACTGGTGGTGGCGGCAGCTTATAAAGCAAAAATCTGGTGATAGGTTCCCTTTAAGTTACCTTGTATTTATCAATTGTTTACAAAGTTAACACCTATACATCCAAAAGTATAAGATACCGACTTGTCTGATCTCTGCTGACACTCAGAAAATAACTGTATTGAGTATATTGAGTCCATAATTTACACTGGATCATATATAATAATAGTTTTGTATGGGTGCAATGGATATAACTTACAAATGGGACCATTTCCACAGACTGCCCACCGATTGGTAAAGTTTTACCCATCTGCTGTCATTTGCCTCAGGCAGACGAAAGTAAACGACGTGCACTGAGTGATCTATACTAGCTCGTTCAGTGCACATAGGCTGCAATTCACAATGCACTGCCGAGAATAACGATGATCTTTAATGCTGCATAAAAGATCAGATTACCCGATGAATGAGTGTTTTGCTCATTAATCAGGTGATCAACAGCCTGTTTATATGGCAAGAAAATCACAAAATGAGAGTTTTTAACAATGACCAAAGAAAAAAAACTGATGGCACAGCCTATCTTTCTAATGTGAACAGGTGCAAACTGAATATGAAATATAGTAACAAAAAGGAGACAGCTGCACTCTATAGTGCTAGGATATGTGGAACAATGAATATGGGAATATAGACATGCATTACTGCTATGAAAAACATGTAAAAATTTAGATACTTAGCACACAAAATTGGCCAGATTTTAGGTGGGCTCAACAGTCAGCGACAAGGCGATCTCATGTTTGTTGGGTCCCTATCAAACTAAAGTCTCTCTTTGGGTTAAAAAAACTACAATTTATAGGCGGACAGGAACCTGCAAATGGAGAATTAAGGCTATGTGCACACAGTGCATTTGTTGCGGCGTTTTTGCGCGTTTTTCGGGTGGGTTTTTGTCCTCAAAACTGCATGACTTTGCTTCCCCAGTAAATTCTATGAGTTTTCATTTTTGCTGTTCGCACACAACTTTTTTTTTAAGGTGCGTTTTTTAGCTTAAAAAAAAAAATGGACATGTCAATTCTTTCCTGCGTTTTTCTGCGTTTTCCCCTCATGCAATGCATTGGAAAAACGTAGAAAAACGCAGAGATCAAAACCGCAGCAAAACGCAGCCAAAAACGCACCAAATCGCGGTAAAAACGCATGCGTTTTTTGCCTCGTTTATTTGCCGCGGGTGCGCTTTTGTGCGTTTTTAGCGGCCAAAGACTCACAAAAACGCAGCGTCAAAAAAACGCAGCGTGTGCATATAGCCTAAAATGCCTGAGGCTGAATAGGAGTGCTCAATCAGAAGGCATAACCCTGTAATCTAAGAAAGACCGATGGCACATCCGATCACGCAGAGTTCAACTGTCTCCTTTTTGTTACTATGTTTCATATTCAGTTTGCACCTGTTCACATTAGAAAGGTAGGATGTGCCATCAGTCTTTTTCTTTTATTCATGCCTTCTGATTGAGCTCTCCTGCTCTTCAGCCTCAGGCAATTTTAATTCTCCATTTGCAGGTTCCTGTCCACACATAAATTCTAGTTTTTTTTAACCCAAAGAGAGTCATTAGTTTGATAGGGACTCAACAAACATGAGGTCGCCTTGCCACTGGCTGTTGGGCTCACATAAAATCTGGCCAATTTTGTGTGCTAAGTATCTCATTTTTTACATATTTTTCATAGCAGTAATGCATGTCTATATTCCCATATTCATTGTTCCACATATCTTAGCACAGAGTGCAACTGTCTCCTTTTTTTATTTTTAACAATGACCATTCACGATTATTTTGCAGGGTAAATGCCCCCTAAAGGGGTCATCTATCATATTCAACTCATTAGTAACAAAATTATACATGGGTAACCTCCTTTCCTGTTACAATATTTTATTGACATTGATAATAAACTGGCAGGGTATCCTCTTTCTCTTTTACGCTAGACCTGGAAGCTTTTCTGAAACATCTGGGAGGGTCTGAAAAAAAGGAGAGCGCTGCCAGATTTCTGCAAGAGCTGGAAAATGTCCAAGGCGCATGCCTATGCCTCCTGGAAAGCATTGCTTCTGAAAGGTTTCTTGTTTGTAACGCACATTCGGAAAGTGAAGGGCTTGGAAGACACATGACCTGAAAAAATGGGTTACAGGGAAAATGTAACACTTTACGCTTCATAACACTCCTAACGTCACCAATAGTTGGCAAGCTTCATACATTGTTGATGGCACATTTAGTGGTTGCCTTACAAGCTAGTATCGATGTTCAAAGTATACACTTGGGTTTACGTCACTGTCGTACTTCAGTGCTGAATTATTATGAGTACAGAGCCCCTCTCCATCCCTGCAATTAGTAAAGACTTTGAACATAATGGACAACTCAGCAACTTGATACAGAATTATGCCAAAACTGAAGCTCTCAACAATTCATATAGAGGGACATAGTAAGTCATCTCATATCCATGTTTCTATTTTGGGGCAACAAAAGTACAAGAAATATATATATTTCCTCTGAATTATGGGATTTGTTCCAGGATAGCAAGGCATGGGACGGGAGTGTTGTCCATGTGCTGTTCTCTCATGCTGTACATGCTAGTGATGGGCAGTCCGTCTCTTTTTGGTGATCCGGTTCCTATGGCTCCGTTCACCAAAAAGAGCCAGATCTTTCAGCTCGTTCTCGGCTCCTTATTAAATATGTGTTCACCCCAGGTGAACACATATTTAAAATTATAGTAACGCCGATAAAGCCCCGCCCACCCGCTGATAAGCCCCACCCACTTGCAAACGGCCAATTAGATTGCTGAGTGGGCGGAGTTTAGCAGCGGGTGGGCGGGGTTTTGACAGCGAAAAGAGCCGATTAGATATTTCAGCGGCTCACACTAGTGATCCGGCTCCTGTCGTTCACAGCAGGGAGCCAGATCTTGTGTCGGATCGTTCGCGACCGACACATCACTACTGGTACATGCTACACGGAAGGTGGGGTCCTGGCTAGAGATGAGCAAACCTGAGGTTTGGTTTTCGGACCGAACACCAACTAAAAAAAAACAGGGCTCAGGTTCAGAGTTCGATTGATTTACGTGCAAACTTAACTTGCTGGAGCAATGCTGTGCTCGGGTACATTTGGTGCTCAGCCCTGTGCGAACTGCTGCTACTGTTTGAATGAGTGGCACTAGGGGTACCAACAGCGTACTTGGATGTAGTGTGCCACAAAAAAAAAGTTTGCGAAAGCCTGCTCACCCTCCCCCGGAAGTGATCTGCTTATGGCTGGCTGCCAATTAGTGTTTGCGAACCTCATCATTCAAAGTTCAGTCACAAAGAGGTTCGGCTCGTTTGCGACCAGCGAAACAAACCTCCATAGATTCGCCCATCTTTAGTCCTGGCTGGGTGTGTGGACTTTCAGTGGCGTAGTCGGTATGATGCTGATGGTTTCGGCTAGCCAGGACCAGATGTTAACCAGTTCAAGAAGAAAACAACTGCCTGGGGGTCTTATCCACAGACCCCCACTTTGATCATAAACAACTCTGTGGCCATGTGGACTGAAAAAAATAATGTTTTTTCCATCTGAAAACATTGAGCTGCATTTTGAATGCTCCTATCACGTGACAGAAATGATGTCATACCTGAAAGGAGCCCATACAGTCTAGCATCTACTGCGAGATGGAGGCTGAAGCTGAGAGGAGACTGAAGATATGTCAGTTATAATCACACACAACTCTGCAGTGACAGCAGAGAGCGGCCATCACATGTGTCACTGGTGATGCCCCCTTTTTTTTAAATAATAATCTCTAGAGACAGATTCTCAGGAAGATCTGTGTCCAGCTCATGGATTTTAACAGCTCTGTCAGCAGGTTTTTGCTACCTCATCTGACAGCAACATAATGTAGGCAAGGAGATTGTGAATCAATTGATGTATCACATAGATTACTGGGTGCAGCCGTTCTATCACAATCAAGTAATTGAGTTTTAAGCATGTAGCTTAGCCTAAGGAGCTGTCTCATCCCATACGAGGTTCTCAATAGAGATTGTGCTTTGACTATGATGAGCCAATCACAGCGGGGGGCATGTTGGACTACTGTGCACGTGAGTTTCTAGTCCTGTAATGTTAATTACAGTGTACTAAAGCCATTAGTTTAATTAAGCAATTGCACACACACAGATAAGGGAGGCACAGTTGCTTTTTGCTTTTTAACCCCTACATCATGCTGTCCTCAGCTTACATAGCCAAAACCTGCTGACAGATTCCGTTTAAAGACTGAGTGAGAAACTGCAGCTGTATCCCCCTCCTCCCCCATCCCACTGCCTTACGTAAAAAATCTTTTTGTACATTAAACTAATAAATTCAATTTTATAAACTATTTTTTTCTGATGGGTCACATTGAAGGAAGAAAAGACATTGCACAGGGGATAAGTGTTTCAGAATTAAAATTCAAATAAATTTAAAAAAAATTAAAATGTGTGATGAATTCGCCTAATAATAATAGATTGTGTTTAAACGTCAAAACTTTAGATGCATATATAACCTAGTTTACACAGTACAATAACTAACGTCATGCTGATTCTCCTCACATGTCACACACAGGATTTTCAAAGCTGACGCTGTCATTGACTCTTTGACCGCTAACTAAGTTTAGGTTTGTCACTTCACATATCATAAATGCCTTTGTCATTCCTTCCTATGCTCCACAGCCTTGGCTGATCATCCCGCGGACGGCCATACCCATCTAATGTCTGCAAAATTGCTTTTGACAATCCTAGTGTATGTATGAGTACATTGAAATTGTAAGATGATTATTACACCAAACGTGGCCTATTGGAGCCACATGTACATTCATCTCTACGTGCCATAATGACTATGAAAATACATAATTGCAAATTCCATCTTATAAGAGCACCAGGCCGCTTGATGCATTTTCTAAAATGACATGTATGTATTTTATATGTGTATAGTAAAACAGGTTACATCACAATACACCACCTGTCCTGTGTGATGACTATAAGGCTGGCATGGGTTTCTCTTCTGTCCAGATTTGTAATCATGGCTGTAGCTATAAAGGAAGCAGAGGTGACTGTCACTCCCAAGCCCGGATGCCTTAGGCGGCCTGGAGGATTCTGAGCCGTAGAAGAAGAGCGCATCAATATTATAAATGTCAATTAGTGCCACAGATGTCTCAATGAAGCACAGGAGCTTTAAAGTGTAACAAAACTTATTGACAGCTCTGGTAAAAATTAAGAGACCATTGCAAAATTTTCATTGTACGATGCCGATACAATTGAAGGTGCGGTCCTCGCGGCGGGGGGGCAGGGCACGAGCGGTGTGGGGGCGGTGCAGCGCTGGCACCAGGCCTCTCTGACTTGGCTCCAAAGTGGCCGTGTGGCCCGCCGCCATTGGCAGTACGCCCCCCTGCTGTCTGCGAGAGGGCCCCCTCATCGGCCGAGCCCCAGGCACTTGCCCAGGTGTGCCGAATGCTGACGCCGGCCCTTTTTATACATACCAGAGTCACGGACATATGCAGACCCATTAAAATCAATGGGTCTGCGCACACATCCGTGTTTTCTCATATTTGTTCTTTTTTCTCCGGCAGCACTGATGTCACACGGACCACACACTGATGTGGTCCGTGTGACATCAGTTTTACACGTACCGAAGAAAACATGTGTCTTTGAAATAAAATTATTTTCTATACTCACATGTCTCCAGCGCTGCTGTTTTTCGGCACTGCTGACACTTGCTTCCCAGCCTGCTCTTTATGCTCATGAATATTCACTGCACCGTGGACCTGGAAACGGCAGCCCCGTAGACAGCAGCGCCGGGGACAGGTGAGTAAAAAGTTCCTGCTCTCTGTGTGCTATCATGGGTAGCACATGGAGAACACACGTGTGCCAAAATCACAACACGGAGGGAATTAAGCACCTTCAACACATCTATGCTTTTTCACAGATCTGCGAACGGGGCCTTACACAGATTTAGACAAATATTTGAGAGAAAAAGGCCTTTTGGGTACATAGAAAAAGTCTTCGTTATTTAGGTTCAGCTGATGAAGAATGGGAACAAAAACAAAACTGTTCATTTACATTTTGGTTCAGTTTATTTTCACAACCTATTAATGCATATATTCCCTGAATGCCTTTGTTGGGGTGAACTCTTAACCAGAGATCACTAGTTGCCTACTGCCTGGCCTAATTGGTATAGACCAAGTGCATGCGTAAAGAATTCACACCAGACACAGTCAGATGTAAAATCTCTTCTTGGTCACAGTAAAGATGGCACCGAACAGAGCAGGAGGACCCGTGTGGTCTCTGATATAGGCTAGGGGCGTACACAAGTTCAGATATGCCCATTTAGTGGGACAGTTCATGGGCTAGCCAATGGGAGATCTGTGTTTCTGTTGATGGGCAGGTCTGACTTCAGTGGATGAATCCATGGTGATGGGAGGGACATCATCTGGTGGATCCATGCTGATGGTTTGGTCTGTGATGTCATCGGGGGCCATCTTGGCTTCCTCTTAAGAGTGACTGGCTTATGTATAAAGAATTTATTTAATTGAACACACTTCTGACAGTGCTCTATGTCCAGAGGTTAATCAAGTATTTCATCTTATGGCTCTCCTCAACACCTTGGAGGCTCCTGGAAAAAGGGAGACCTTCCTGATTACTAGAAGGGTTGGCAGATCTCTCAGGTACTGCAGAATAGTATAGGGAGCTCCTTTCTTGAGGAGAGGGTGAATATTTATGAAGCTCAATAAAATGTTTGTTTTCTTGATTGTTTACATTTTTGTAAAGATTCTTTACTGTGACCAGAGCCATACATTCCTATCAAAGGCCGGAGGGACATGTCAGGAATTCACCATACATGTATATACACTCGAAATTTATTAATAGAAGCCGACTTGGATTCTACCAGTTATCATTTAGTTTCATGTCGCCTCCATTGTAGATAAAGATTCATAAACATTTTTATGAAAATGCCCTCATATAAAAGACCCCACAGATTCCACAGATCTAATGATTGGCGTTTGGGAGGACAGGTCCATCTCATATAGGAAGTAGGTTCAGAAACCTTAATTAGATAGAACCAGAACAGATCGTAAAGGTTAGGCCTCTTTCACACGTTCGTGAAAAACCACGCACGTTTTTCACGGACGTGTCAGAGGTGCGTTTTGCCCTCCATGAGCCGTGTTTATGGCACTACGTGTGTTCTCCGTGTGTTATCCGTGATAACACACTGAGAACGGGAACTTTCTACTCACCTATCCCTGGTGTGGCGCCCTGGACAAGCCAGGACGTCACAGGTACTACAACAATACACCCCACACCCCGGCTAGGCACATCTAGGTCAAACAAAAATTCTTGTTGCCTCCCTCCAGGGGCTGATGTCCACACCAGGGGGTGGAGCCAGGCGGTTGGCCCCACCCACCGAGGAGTTCACATTATGGGAGGCGGGAAAAGGAAGGGAGTTCAGTTCAGTTTTGGAGTTGGAGAAGTGAAGTGGTAGTGGAAGAGACTGACCGTGTCCAGGTGCATGGCCCGGGCACATACAGCAAGGTTAGCAGACGGTGGTGACCGTCTGCAGGAGGGGCTGATTGACGTGAACCGTAAGGACCGGGGACGGGCGGTGGCCCACCGGTACCGGATCGGGGAGCGAAGAGAAGCCAGCACCACTCGGCAGGGCTTACGGACCCCGACCAGGCTAGGAGTCGCCGTAAAACTGGTCAAATCCGTTAGCGAAGGGAATCTCCGGGGTTTCCCAGCAGTCAAGACCCGATTGAAGGCAACAGCTCAAACCGTGAAGGGAAATACAGTCACCGCCAAGGCTACAGTTCCCAGGGCCAGAGCCTGCGGGCAAAAGGGGCTCCCTCAGCCTCCATCAAAGCTGGGGAGCGGGTTACCGGTGGGAAGCCACCAGAACCGAGAACATAACACAGGTGCAGGGAAAGGCAGTCACCACCAACCTACCGGGAGAAGAACCACCGCAGCAGTCTGTGGGACCCGTCCATCCAGCCATTTGTTTTACCGGAGACTTTGCATTCTTCATTGGCTGAGTGAGTACCACCGTGCCGTGCGGCACCGCGCTGCCCCCGCGACCCTGCACCTCACCAGGCCCCGTAACCCGCCTGCCTATCCTCTCTCACCGGGCCCCGGGACAACCAACCCCCCTACCCAAGGAGGGGAAGAACAACATCCAAGCTGCTCCCTGTCATCGCTCCCGGGATCCCCGTCCAGAGCAGCGGTGGTGTCACAACCTAACCACAACCGTGGGTGGCGTCACGGACAATAAATCCCCAACACCATCCCCTTTTCACTCACGGGCGAGGAGCGCCGCTCGAGTCCCCGGATCCAGCCCACCGCTCGAGCCACCGAGCAGCAGCAGCAGCGCCAGACCCGAGCGTGGTGAGCGCAGCACGCCCTCCCCGCCCGCGACACTGGCGTCGCTGTCCATGGTGCTGATCTTCGGTCTCCGATCCTGCTGACTCCCCGCTGCTGCTGCTTCCGGCCGCAGTGAAGTCAATTAGCATAATGAGCGGCGGTCGGCAGCAAGTGACAGCAACGGCAGAGACAGCAGGGCTGGAGAAGGTGAGTAAAGTTTTGTTTTTTTTTCTCACAGACACATGTCTTCTCTCTGGTGCATGTCACATGGAACACATCCGTGTGGTCCATTTGCATTAAGTGTGACACATTTGCATTCCGTGTGACACCCGTGATGGCGGGGAGAAAACGAACATGTCGGCGTGAGAAACACATGGACACACGTAAGTACGGAACGGACACATGTTCCGTGCACAAATACTTACGTGTGTCCAAAACCATAGGAATACCTAGGTCTACGTGTCTCCGGTACGTGAGAAAACTGCCGAACACATACCGAAGGCACGTACGAGTGAAAGAGGCCTTAAAGGGAGTCGATTACCTCAAATTTGCATTTCAGATTAACCATATGGCCTTGTAGGAGATGGAACAACAATAAAAATCATTATTTTCATTTTTAAATCTGTTTTTACTTTGTCTCATAAAAAAGAACTTTATTGTGATATGTAAATTAAGACCCTCACTGCATTGTCATCACTAAATGTCTCGGTGAAATGTTGGACCCACTTATTTAGATTATGGCAGCTCCTTCTATGTTGATTGACAGTATTGACCTAAGATAAACCTCTGCTATGTGCGCACTGTTCTTATGCAGAAGCGAGAAGAGATCACTCGACTCCTCACTGCTGACATCACTGAACTCATCTGCTATCACTTTAGTGTGTTCTCTCCTGCACTAATCACCCTCTCTTGGCTGCTGACATCACTGGACTCATCTGCTATCACTTTAGTGTGTACTCTCCTGCACTAATCATGAGCTTCTCACTGCTGACATTACTCGCCTCCTCTGCTATCACTTTAGTGTGTTCTCTCCTGCACTAATCACTCTCTCCTCGCTGCTGACATCACTTGACTCCTCTGCTACCACTTTAGTGTGCTCTCTCCTGCTCTAATCACTCTATCCTCACATCACTCGACTAATTTGCTATCACTGTAGTGTGTTCTCTCCTGCACTAATCACTCTCTCCTCACTGCTGACATCACTTGACTCCTTTAGTGTGTTCTCTTCCGCACTAATCACTCCCCCTTCGCTGCTGACAACATTCAACTCCTCTACTATCACTTTTGTGTGCTCCTGTGATGACATGGACTCTCATGGGTTAGGGGTACTTCACACACAGCGAGATCGCTACTGAGATCGCTGCTGAGTCACGTTTTTTGTGACCTCATTAGCGATCTCGCTGTGTGTGACACTGAGCAGCGATCTGGCCCCTGCTGTGAGATCGCTGCTCGTTACACACAGTGCTGGTTCGTTTTTTTATTGTTGCTCTCCCGCTGATAAACACACATCGCTGCGTGTGACAGCAAGAGAGCAACAATCCTGAATGTGAAGGGAGCAGGAGCCGGCGTCTGACAGCCTGTGGTAAGCTGTAACCAAGGTAAACATCGGGTAACCAAGGTGGTTACCCGATATTTACCTTCGTTACCAGCCTCCGCAGCTCTCATGCTGCCAGTGCCGGCTCCTGCTCCCTGCACACGCTAAGTTAAGCGGTGTGAGCTGGTAACTAAGGTAAACATCGGGTAACCATACCCGATGTTTACCTTAGTTACCAGTGTCCGCAGCTTCCAGACGCCGGCTCCGTGCAAGCGCAGCGTCGCTTGCACGTCGCTGCTGGCTGGGGGCTGGTCACTGGTCGCTGGTGAGATCTGCCTGTTTGACAGCTCACCAGTGACCATGTAGCGATGCAGCAGCGATCCTGACCAGGTCAGATCGCTGGTCGGATCGCTGCTGCATCGCTAAAGTGTGAAGGTACCCTTAAAGTTTCTTAACATTCAGCCAGACTATTGTTCTTATGTGTGCTAAGTCATGTTTGCTTAGCTATTGCTCTCCAGACTTTTCCAGTAATCATTGTATTGTAGTTGTGTATTGCTAATGTGATTACCTTAGTAGCCATTGTCTAGTTGGTGACTCCCAGACTACATGTATACCCTCAGTCTTTCTGTAGACCTCATTTAAATGAACATTGTCCATGCAGCTTGAGATTCATCCAATGGGAGAGGCGATCTTGTCCAACCAATCGATGAGGACGCAGTGTATCCAAGTGGAAGGCTGTGGCTATAAAAGGGATTTCTTTAAGCCACCAGGTGGTTGATGGATGCTGATGGATCCAGTCTAAGCTCTTCGGAGCTGACTAGAGGATCAGGATATCTTATGGCTTCAATCTAGGGACTCCGGTTCCGGTTGGAGACCATATCCACAGCCTAGGGATTTTGACTCCGGCTGCCAGGATTGTAACATCAAACCAGGACTACCTAAGGAGGACACTCAGGTTGGGACAGTTCAGTCACCTGTTACAGACTTTGCAGACCCCAGACAGCTTCCTAAATCTGGCATTATTCCTTTCTCGGTGGGTGCCCGCCAAAAGCGGGGTGCTGCTGGATTGGCGTAAGCGGCCCTGGAACCTCTGAGGCAAGGACATTCTAAATCCCTGGTGAGCCAGCGGAAGGGTGAGACTCTGTTGCCTGTTACATTTGTGAGTTTTGCTGGTTATGTGCCGTTAATTGTTTGGGGATCCAATAAAGTCTAATTATTGTGGTTCCCTCACCCTGTGTTGTCTGAGTAGTGTTACGCCCACGGTTAAGGAGGCCGGCGTTCAGTTGGGATGAGCCCTGAGCCACGCTGTCTTTCTAAAGGCGGCGGGTTTTAGTGGACGAGAGCACCCACTGAGCCCTATGTCTCCACAATTGGTGGCAGCGGTGGGATTCTACTCAGCCTGGTTTACCCAGGGGAGCTGCAGCGGACTGGTGTTCCAGGGCTCAACAACCAGGGAGGCACATAAGCATACCCAGCAGGCCATAGGGGAGGCATTCAGGTTTCGGACGCTGCCATGTCCAACCCCACCAGCTCAGCCATGGGACAAGGACAAGAGAGGAGTTACGTCCGCTGCAGTAAATGGATGCTACAGGATCTGTGCCAGAGGCGAAAGATTATTTACTGGAACGCTGAGACTCGGTCAGCCTTGATCCAGAAATTAGTCCGTTGGGATGCCCAGAATGATGCAGAGGACGATGAGGATCCCGCCGATATTGACCCAGAGGATTTAAACTATGTGCCACATCATGGATCTAGTGACAATCGGGAATCAACTTTGTCCAAAATGGCCCAAGCCACAGCGTTGTTGGATGCATTGGGGCCTAGATCCTCAAGAGAAGAGAGGGCTTATGTTCTGGAATATGTTTATGGGATTCCAGCTGCAGTACTGCTAACACCAGCCGGTCGAGAAGGATGGTCCCGCTACCCAGCAGAAGCTGCGCCAAAACAAAGGACTACAAACAGGGCCTGTGACTCGCCCAATCTATGGCGCTGTTATACATGTGGGCGCAATGGACATATAGATAAAGATTGTCTCCAAAACCGAGGCCGAATGCTTGGAGCCCGTCTGCCACTCCAACCAGTCAACATATGCCGAGATATACCAACGAGACCTGAGGAATGCTACTCCCAAGAAACACCAATAGCTGAGGAAGTGGTTTATCCAGTCCACACCCTACGGCAGGCCGGACACCGTACACCAGCCAACCTCCATCCCCACATCCAGACGGTCAAGGTCGGTGATATACAGGCTCAGGGACTTCGAGACATTGGATCTTCCATCACTCTGGTAAGCCCAGTTATTGTTTCTCCAGAAGACCCTTTACCAGATTCCCAATTATCCATCTCCCTGGCTGAGGGCCAGCGCTCAGACGTCCCTCTGGCATGTGTGCAGTTGGACCTAAGGACCGACCAGGGAGAGATCGAGGTGGAGATTGTGAACAGCCTCCCCATACCTGTCATTGTGGAGACTGACCAGAGCAAGGCTGATGTGGAGCTTATGGACACCGTCCCCACACCAGTTATTTCGGGAAAGGACCAGGGAGAGGTTGATGTGAGACTTGTGAACAGCCTCCCCACACCTGTCATTGTGGAGACTAATCAGAGCAAGGCTGATGTGGAGCTTATGGACACCGTCCCCACACCAGTTACTTTGGGGTCTGACCAGGAAGAGGTCCATATGGAGTTTATGGACAGCCTCCCCAGACCTGTTGTTTCGGGGACTAGACAGGAGGAAGTTGAAGTGGGGTTCATAGATGGCCCCACCAAGCCTGTTGTTTCGGATACCACTCAAAGGGAAGTGAAAGTGGGGCTTGTGAATTACCTGCTCACACCAGTCATTTTGGAGAATGATCTAGGACAAGGACTATCCAGTCAGTTTGAAGCAGCCATCACCCACCTCCAAGCCAAGCAGGACCCTGATGTGGATCTTTCTAACATCTTTTCCAGGGATGGTTTGCATTCCCGGTCTCCATCATCCACTTCTGAGCCAAGAACCGTGAGTAAGCCTAACCACACTGTGGCTATTGACTGGGGGAGGATTGATAGTGGGAGATTTGTGCAGGCCCAACTCATGGACCCCACCTTAGTGCTTGTCCACAATATGGCTGCTCAACTTGGGGGAGGTAATCAGGGGGAGGTGTATAGATGCAAGCCTCTGTTGCTGACCTCACCATTAAAAAGGACAATGCCGTCAAGAGGAGAAGGATGATCGGAAGCCTATCATGTCTGGCTAATATTAAGAAGGGGGAGGAATGTGATGACATGGACTCTCATGGGTTAAAGTTTCTTAACATTCAGCCAGACTATTGTTCTTATTTGTGCTAAGTCATGTTTACTTAGCTATTGTATCTCCAGTCTCTTCCAGTAATCGTTGTATTGTAGTTGTGTATTGCTAATGTGATTACCTTAGTAGCCATTGTCTAGTCGGAGACTTGCAGGCTCCATGTAGATATACTGAGTCTCTCTATGCACATCATTTAAATGAACATTATCCATGCAGCTTGAAATTCATCCAATGGGAGAAGCAATCTTGTCCAACCAATCGATGAGGACGCAGTGTATCCTAAGGGAAGGTTATGGCTATAAAAGGGACTTCTTTAAGCCACCAGGGTTGATGAAGGTTGATGGATGCTGATGGATCCAGTCTAAGCTCTTTGGCGCTGACTAGAGGATCAGGATATCTTATGGCTTCAATCTAGGGACTCCGGTTCCGGTTGGAGACCATATCCACAGCCTAGGGATTTCGACTCCGGGTGCCAGGATTGTAATATCATACCAGGACTATCTAAGGAGGACACTCAGGTTGGGACAGTTCAGTCACCTGTTCCAGACTTTGCAGACCTCACACAGCTTCATGAATCTGGCATTATTCCTTTCTCGGTGGGTGCCCGCCAAAAGCGGGGTGCTGCTGGATTGTAGTAAATAGCCCTGGAACCTCTGAGGCATGGACATTCTAAATCCCTGGTGAGCCAGCGGAAGGGTGAGACTCTGTTGCCTGTTACATTTGTGTTTTGCTGGTTATTTGTTATGTGCCGTTAATTGTTTGGGGATCCAATAAAGTTTAATTATTGTGGTTCCCTCACCCTGTGTTGTCTGAGTAGTGTTACGCCCACGGTTAAGGAGGCCGGCGTTCAGTTGGGATGAGCCCTGAGCCACGCTGTCTTTCTAAAGGCGGCGGGTTTTAGTGGACGAGAGCACCCACTGAGCCCCGTGTCCCCACAGCTCCTTCCTGAACTAACCACTCTCTCCTCACTGCTGACATCACTCGACTCCACTGATATTACTTTAGTGTGCTCTCTCCTGCCATAATCACTCTCTCCTTGCTTCTGACATAACTCGACTCTTCTACTATCACTTTAGTGTGCTCTCTCCTGCTCTAATCACTCTCCCCTCATTGCTTACATCACTCAACTCTTCTTCTATCCCTTTAGTGTGCTCTCTCCTGCCTGACTCACTCTCTCTTGACTGCTGACATCACTCGACTGCTCTGCTATTACTTTACTGTGCTCTCTCCTGCTCTAATCACTCTCTTCTCCCTGCTGACATCACTTGACTACTCTATTACTTTAGCGTCCTCTCTCCTGCCCTAATTACTCTCTACTCACTGCTTACATCACTCGACTACTCTACTATCACTTTAGTGTGCTTTCTCCTGAACTAATCACTCTCTCCTCACTGCTGACATCACTCGTTTCCTCTGATATTATCTCTTTGGTATAACTGTACAGTGAGAGCAATGTCAGCTGCAAGGAGACTGATTTGTGGTGCTCAGTCCTGCACTGAATTGATAGCAGAAAAGCCGAGTGATAGAAGAAGTGAGACGAGAGTGATGGGGCATTCCTGAATAGGGAGAGTGCTCATAATCTAAAAAAGTGGGTTGAATGGTGCATGAAGGCATTTTTCTATGACAAAGGTGCACCAAGCACTCATTTGTATATTACAATAAAGTCCGTTTTGGGGGCAACAGATTTAAAAATGAAAATAATTATTTTTATTCCTGCTCCATCTCCTACAAGACTACAGTATGTGGACATTTGGGATAACGGACTCCTTTTATAGGCATTTTCTGCTACTTTTGTACTTTTGACCAACATCAATTCACATTCCAGGGAATGTCAAAGACATGTACAAGATGTGTATATTCTTCCACAAAGGATTGTGAAATGCAACCGGGACCAGTGTAAAATGGTTGGTTATAATTACTAGCTGTTAAATCTGGAACACATCTAATTCTTGACACTGTCCAAATATGTGAAGAAAAAGCCAAATATGACCATCTGAATAAGCCAGGTCCAGCCGGAATGGAATATTCATGATAACATTTTACAGATCATTTGTGGTTCATGTCGTTGACAACAAAAGATTCAGCTTTTCTGACTTTCCGAGAACTAGAAATTTCCTCTGCACTTAGATATTCTTCTGGAAAATTCCCGTAGGCATTAACCCATTATGCTTTTTGCATTGTCCCATGTCAAACATTTTCCGATGAGATTTAGAGAGTAAACATTGAGCTAAATATAAGAGTTTACTTTAGTATGGCAAGAACAAGAATACATATTGGTCTCACAGAAGAGGGTCACTAAAGTGCACAGCTCACTCCTCCCCCCATATTGTGTCTGTATTCTGTAGGCATGGTAGCTCAGGCTGCGTAAAACCTTAATAAAGGAGCAACTACTTCTTTGGGCTTAAAGGGAATCTGTCAGTAGTTTTTTGCTATGTAACATGAAGCCACCCTGCTGTAAGGGTTAACAGAAAATTCAGGGATGTCTGTCTTGTTAAGGTCTGTACTGTTGGTTATTTGCTATGTTTGTTTGAGCAGCAGGACCATTATCATTGCTTGGACTACAAAGTCGCGCACATGGCAGTCTGGAATGTTCCATCCCCTGACCAACACCTCTATAAAAAAATTGTTTAAAAGAACAGAGTCCTCAACCACTGAGAACTCTGTTCTTTTAAACAATTTTTTTATCTCTACTGGCTAACACGGTACAAAGATATATTTTACTTGCAACACCTCTATAAAGAGCCTAGTGTGGGTGGGGACAGCTCTCTCAGCTCTGCTACATGACTAAATCTAAAAATTCTGATTATGTCAGAACAGATGCAGCCAGTAATCTAAGTGATACATTGTTGGATTCAAGCTCTCTTAGTCTACTTTATGCTGCTCTCAAATGAGGTAGCAAAAACCTGGTGACAGATTCCCTTAAAGGGTCGATGTAGAAATTTATACAGTAGCTGTCTATAGACCAGCACTTCTCAAACTATGAGGTGCCCCAGGCTGATAATCGGAGGCAGTTTTGACAGCACTGCTCCATACATCCTTATTAAAGCGATTTTCTGCAAGTTAAAAAAAAAAAAAGTATAAAATGTTGTAAAAAAATAACTATTAATCACTTGCTCCAGAACCACAACTCACATGATGGCCAACAGTCCTTGTTTACTTCCCTTCAATCATGTCAATGCTGCAGTCAATCCCTTAACACATAGGTGATGCTAGAGTGTATGGCACACAGCTGCTACGGTCAGTGATTGACTGCAGCAATTACGTATACATATATGACATCATCACTGAAGGACAAGTAAACAATAACCACAGGAACCATCAAAGTAGCTTTTAACTAATCACAGATCGATGCAGTGTCCCAAAATAGCCCCATACAATGCCTCAACAATGTCAACAATACAATTGTACAGTGCCTAAATAAGAATGTCAAAATGCCCTAATAATACCGAAATAAACTGCATAAATAGCAGTGTCAATGCCAACTATCAAAAACCTTTCTTTGGAAGCTACGGTGAATTATTCAGTGTAGGGTGGAAGGGGCTTAAAAATATGTTCCCTTTGTGCTAGTAAGTAGGCTGTGGTGACCAGGTGTTTAGTTAAACAGGTTGGCCCTCACTTTAACATTGATGGCCTATCCTTAGGTTAAGTCATTAATTTCTGATTGGTCGGGGTCTGACTCCTGACACCCTACTAATCAATAGTGTTCAGTCCTGGCGGCGACAGCAAGCAGCCGAAATGCTCAGTTCTGGAGCTGCACCGTCACCTAATAGCGGTCACGGCCGGGTACTGCCCATTCGCCTCCCATTCAAATGAATAGGAGGCGGATGTGCAGGGCCCAGCAGCTATCAGAGGATAGGGCAGCTCTGGAACTGAGCATTTCCAGCCACCTTCTGCTGCCGCCAGCACCGAGGACAGCTGATTGGTGGGAGTGCCGGGTGTCGGACCCCGGCTGATCATACATTGATGGTCTATCCTAAGGATAGGCCATCAGAGTAAAAGTAGTGGACAACCACTTTAAAGGGAATCTGTCACCAGGTTTTTGCTCCCCCATCTGAGAGCAGCATAATGTAGAGACAGAGACCCTGATTCCAGCGATGTATCACTTACTGGGCTGTTTGCTGTTATTTTGATAAAATCAATGTTTTCTCTTCAGCAGTTTTACAAAACTCATGAATATGCCTGACTAATGATAATCTACTGCTGATTAAACAGTGATTTTATCAAAACTAAACTAAGCAGCCCAGTAAGTGACACACCGCTGGAATCAGGAACTCTGCCCCTACGTTATGCTGCTCTCAGATTAAATGGCAAAAACCTGGTGACAGATACCCTTTAAGATTAGAAGATGATGGGACACAAAATCACAATATATTGACGATATCACATAATTTATATCTAGAGGTTTGTGTCTTCCAGTACAAATATCCTTGATAGTTGGATATTTTTACTATTGGCAATGACAAAGATAATCTGCAATATTTGAAATATCTTTTCGTAGTAATAATATTTATTAGTTGATGTCTGGCATTATTTACAGCAGCCACATTCATTCTAGCATCAGAAAGGAAAGTGATCCGGTACTCACATGTCACTTGCGATGGAGGAGTTTCTAGACATGGACTTTGGAGAGAGGTCATAGTCACTGTCTGACCTGTACAAAAATGATTCTCTTCGTTGGCTGTGGACAAAGTTGGCCTGTAATATCAGCCCTGATCCTGGGCTAGTCATGGGATCCAGGGGACTCCGTCCCGATGAGGTGCCATTGTCCACATCAAAGCTGCAAGGAAACACACAGACATAAGCATCAATGATCATTATGATGATGATCGTTATCATTATAAAGGTTATTTGCTGTTGTCCTTTCTTAATTACATGGATTTCAGATTCACAAACGAAGGATCAATGTCGGCCTACAATAATAGTGACAAATGAAACCTGATTATGATTGAAAAGAAAGGGTGGAGTAAGATGAGAGAAAAAAGGTCTACATTAAAGTACAGCAAAAAATTTTACAGGACCCTGGTCCATCCGCCATGTCGTTAGTTTACAGTGAACAGACCAGAGCCCTCCAAATCTGTCACGCCAGGTATGGGGAAGTACCACACATACAGCGACAGGGAACGGAAACCCTGTTCCTAGGGAAGGGGAGATTGATGACCAGATATTCCGCTGGCACCTGGCTCCCCTGACCTCACTAGATAGATTCAGCACCTATGCACCGAACAGGATACCTGACCCTGATTGACCCTAGAACTAGGCGCTAGGTAGGGAACGGATGGGATGAGCGCTTAGTCAGCCCTACTAAAGAAGACACAGGGAGCACACACAGGGGAAAGCACCTTATCTCCAGGATGACTCAGGGAAAGCTACTGCAACAAACAATGACGTTCTTCAAATGGATACAAGCCAACTGCTTGCATTCAAGGCTTGTATAGGTTTTTAACTCTATCACCAGCAAAGACCAGGAGGGGATGAGAATATTTAAGGACACCAAGGGAAGTGCTGATAATTATCAGCAGGGTCCTAAAGGGAAAGGGATTAACCTCAAGAAGAGAAGAAGTGAATGTCAGGAAGTAGTTTGTGTAGCCAAACGCTGCTACCTTCTACAGCCAGTATATAACAAATAAAGGGAAAGTTTTGGAAAACAAATAATATATTAACCCTTAAAAACATCAATTTTAATTCAATCTCTTAAAAACATCAGAAAAAAACACAGAATAATTAAACAATTACCTAAAGTGCACAGATGGAGAAGGGAGGAGGGTTAGAGAATAAAACCCTAAAGATAAACCTCCCTCCTGTACACTACCTCACGTGGGGGTTGGCACCCTAAAAGATAAAATATAGCGCCCCCACTCGTCGATGGCTATGCTTAACCTGCCCTAGATTAGCCTAGCGGCAGGTATGAAAAGGTGCTCAAATCTAATAATAAAGTGCAAATCGTGCTCAATAAGGATAGCTAGTGAGGTACGTTACGAGAGATCGTGTGTATGTCCTTGTTGCCCCACATCGGTAGTTAAGTGAGGTCAGGACCAAGTGATTAACAGAGGTATGGGTGGGAGACGGGCTTGTCTAGTTATAGCACACACCCTAATGTAAATCTCCCTCCTATCCACTACCTCACACAGGGGTCGGCACCCTAATAATGTACGATACAATATGGTGCCCCCCTCCACGAAGACTGTCCCTAAAAATAGCCCTAATGCACCCTAGCAACAATACATATATATAAAGTGCTCGTGCTTAAAAATTAAAGTGCATAACGGTATATCTGTCTCAGTTTACACGGCAGATAACTTATTGATATGCATAATTGCCTTCTACAGCCGGACACCACAGGACTGTCTGTCAAGCGTGGCACACCTGTGCCAGAATCTCGTCGTACCTGCCGATATCCCGATACCTCTTCTGATTAGTAGGCTTGGCGAGACATCATCATTGTGACATGATGCACATATGATGTTGCACTAGGGCTACTAATCAGAAGAGACACCGGGCATTCTGGCAGATAGGTGGAGGTTCGTAGGGCTCTGGTCCATCAACGATGGACTACCAACATGGCCAACGGAGTCCTGCAAGTCTTTTTACATAACACTAGTCTGCGTCACTTGCCATAAAGTGCTGAAGAAATAAATAGTATACAATGAGCTATTCAACTCAATCTACTGGTGACTGACAGTCAGACAGAATGTGGCTAAGACCTAACCACGTGATAACACAATAACTACTGCTCACACATGGTGTCTCCCACTGCATCAGAAAAAAGGAACCAGAACCCCAACGGAAAGGGAATAAGTGGTAGTAGCTTCTAAATTTTGCTACCTGATACACAAAAATAATGTCTTTCTATGCGTTTTCAATGATGTACTCTACTGTGGTGTGGATGAGGACAAAGGCCTTGTCATGTTTAGTCTAGTCTTAAAATATTAGAGAACTCTTCAAAACCCTCATCATCCAAAACTGGTATTACCACCTCACTCGGGACACTCCTTGCTCAGACACGCTCAGGCAGAGTACAGTGTCAGCTACGGCCAAGGTATATGTCTGCAAGCTTCAGGCACACTTCACTATACCAACACATCCCATACTGGATTATGTGCAAACCTCACACGGCATCGGCATGGAAGAATGGACGCAGTTCTTCATCTATTAGCTGATGGATCCCGTATGTGTCTGGCTGACTATTATGGGCATTGTCCTTAGCTGGAAGCCTAATTTGGTCAAGACTTCGTTGCTGTGAAGTCCCAAGAACATTTGCCAAATATTAAAAAACCCAATCATGAATAGTCTTTTATAAATTCTAAATAATGTTATGTATAAACTGTAATATTCAGGAAAGTCTAAAATACACTATTAATATAGGCCAAGAACCTTGCGGAAAACCTTGCCAAATAAGATGCTTTTGGTGTTTCCTTCTTAAAGGGGTTTTCCAATTTCAGAAAGCCTGCGTCTCCCAGTTGCAGTTTTTTTTAAAAAAAAGCAAACAGTGTGCTTTACTCACCTCCCCAGGTCCAACGTGAAGTCTCCGCTGCTGCTACTGGAGTCTGTTATTGGCTGCAGTAATGAATGGCTCATGTCATCAACTTTGTACATCAGCGCTGCAGATAATAACAGATAACAGGAGCAGTGGAGGATACGTAGCGCTGGACATGGGGAGGGTGAGTAAAGCACAGTTAGTTTTTTTTTTCAAAGGAAATTAAAAATCAGACATAGGAGTTTTCCAAAGCCAGAAAATCTGTGCACTTTCAGCAGAAACAGACCTGCTGTGGATTTAAAAATCAACATTGTGCACCCCTGGATCCTAAGTTGTACCCATTAAATATTCCACCTGTTCAGTTAGGTAGGAAAGTGAAATAGTTATTGTTACACATAACCGCAGTGGCCGGGTGTTTAATTGCCTGTAGATGGAGGTCAGCTCATCCACCCTCACTCAACGACCTCCATTCACAAATCCAAGGAGTGAGGAGAATGGAGTATCTATCGGCTATGTCATATAACATGATGGATCACTGAGAGTATTTGGTCCATTTGGGATATTTACTGGATAATGGATCTGTAAGGTCTTTACGGAAATCCTATATACTCACTTGCACTCGCCATACCTCCTTTCCCCTTGTCTAGTATTGTAATCTTTGTCTTGTTATAGTCCTTATCTTTCTTATATTAATGGATAATAAGATGTGTATCCTGACACATGGTTTTCTACTAATTGCTCACATGATTGTGGAGCATATCCATGTTATTTTTCTTTGTATGCTTTGGAAAAATGTAATAAAAATTTTGTTATAAAAAAAAAAAATCAACATTGCGGGCCAAGTTCTACAAAGAAATATGCTCAAAGATACAGTATGTGTCTCTTGAGGAAGCTCCTGAAAAACTGGCATCCAATGTACTATAATGGCTCTAAATCAAGACATTATTCATAAGCATGGAGGTTTATTTACCATAATCTTCACAATGGTTTTTTTTTAATTCAGAATATCTATAAAACTAATATATACTGTACATGTACTTGCTATGTAGAAATACTTTCCATGGACACATAACTGAGCATACCGCAATGCACCTGAACACAATACAATATAGAGCAGATCACTTACTCTACTGTTGTGGGATAAAAAGTAAAAGCAATCAATCAGTGTATAGCAGGGATGTCAAACTCAAATACACAGAGGGCCAAAGTTAAAAACTTTGAAAGAGTCGTGTGCCAAACTACTTGTGGGCCCACATAGTACTCCATACAGATTAATGGGCCCCACATAGCCCTAAATACAGAATAATGTGCCCCACATAGCCTTCCTTACAGAATAATGTGCCCACCATAGCCATCCATACAGAATAGTGGGCCTCACATAGCCATCCATACAGAATAATGCGCCCCACATAGCCCTCCATACAGAATAATGTGCCCCACATAGCCTTCCATAGAGAATAATGCGCCCCACATAGCCCTCCATACAGAATAATGTGCCCCACATAGCCCTCCATACAGAATAATGCGCCCCACATAGCCCTCCATACAGAATAATGCGCCCCACATAGCCCTCCATACAGAATAATGGGCCCCACATAGTCCTCCATATAGAATAATGGGCACCACATAGCCCTCCATACAGAATAGTGGGCCCCACATAGCCCTCCATACAGAATAATGTGCCCCACATAGCCATCCATACAGAATAGTGGGCCTCACATAGTTCTCCATAAATAATAATGGATAATAATGGACCCCACATAGTCCTCCATAAATAATAATGGGCCCCACATAGTCCTCCATACATAATAATGTGCCCCACATAGTTCTCCATACAGAATAATGGGCCCCACATAGCTGTCAAAATAGAATAATGGGATCCACATAGTCTTTCATACAGAATAATGTGCCCTTTATAGTCCTCCATACAGAATAATGGGCCTCACATAGCCCTCCGTACAGAATAATGGAAACACATAGTCCTCCATACAGAATAATGGAAACACATAGTCCTCCATACAGAATAATGGGCCCCACATTATTAGCAAACACCTCCACTTATGCGAGTGTGACGCCCTGGCCGGGCCAGGTAGTCACAAATAGGGCCCCGCATAACACCTGTCCCTCATAGGTAACATACAGCCAAACACATAAAACCCTAGTGTCACAAACCACCGGGGGGTCACTCAGAAATCCCCCGCGCTGGCTACCAGTACGTCACAATCGGGGGGTAACAAGTGGGGGTCACCCCTACTTTATACCTCCCGACCGACAGACAGAGCACGTGACGCGCTCTCTAGCGCCCCTCTTATAGTCAGGCCAATTATGGAATTGCCCGACAATAAGCAAGGAGGCCGCTATACTACTTATGCCGATTATTGAAGGGTCCCCGGTGAGAGTAGGGTATATATTCCCCCGACCTCCGCGGGCGGAATATATAATATCTTCCCGGATCTCACTGGCCTCCCCACAATAATCCTTGGCACAACTCGCTGCCACCAACCGCTTCACGGTAACTATTAGCCGAACACACAGACGTGGGATTCAAGATCGAGATAACAGAACAGCCCAAGATTAATTATATAATTTAATCGCCTAAAGCACACTAGAAACTACAATATATACAATAGGGAATCTACAGAATATACATATGTCAGAGTACAGTTACAATCAAAGCATGGGTTACAAACAGGTATACAATTACATCAGTTACCTTGTGTGTCTGGCCACAGGGGGGCGCTGTAGACCAGGTTTCCAGGAACTCCCTCACCAGGTCTTTCCCAACCAGGCCCCCGAGCAGAAGAACCTTGGAAAATGGCCGAAGCAGGGTTATCAACCTGGGCAAATCCAGGTCTCCTCCTACCTTAGTGACCTCACGGGGAAGCACTGCCACTCCCCCTGCATGGATCAGAATTATCCAGAAAAGGGGATTTTGGCCATAACTGTGCCTGGGAGCGTCGTAGACGGACGCCAATGCTCTCATTGTGACAGTTATGAATTTAGCTGCAGAACGAGGGGACTCATGACCTGTCTACGAGTTCCCATATGGCTGATATCACGTTTGGTGTGTTTCCCAATGTCCTACTTCCATAAAAAGGGTGTGCCAGCATCGTCCACATGCGGAGACACCATTGTTATGGTTGCCATATTTATCGGAGATATGGCTTGCGAGATATGAACCATTTTTTACTGGAGTCGTTCTGTCTGGCTACTTCCAAGCCTTGCTAATGAGATACAACTCTTGTTACAGGGTGACGGCAGGGAGTCATCCTGGATCCATTGTCCTCACATCATCTCATCTCCATATCAGAGGAGATGGCCATGAGTTGTGTAAGTGGAATGTGACACCTTCCAGATGCTGTACATTTGGAACAAGAAGGGAGGGGGGCACTGCCAGGGAGTGATGAGAGCAATTATGACTTCTCGTCATAATTCCTCTTCATATCCCAGGCTTTACCTCACACCTCCCCCCTTTTGAGGGCGCTAGGGGGCAGCACCCTCCGGTGTTCCCCCGTGCGCCCGTCCGCGACCTCTCCTTGTCGGGACAGCCCGTCTGCGTTACCGTGGTCACGGCCCCTTTTGTGGCGAATGGTGAAGTCGTATTGCTGGAGCGCAAGGCTCCATCGCAACAATCGCCCATTCGTCCCAGAGACGGTGTGCAACCAGCTGAGAGGATTGTGGTCCGTCTCCACGATGAAGTGGCGCCCGTATAGATAGGGTTGCAGGCGCTGCAGGGCCCACACTATGGCCAGGCACTCCTTCTCCATTGTAGAATAGGCCACTTCCCTTGGTAACAGCTTCCTGCTCAGGTACAAGACTGGGTGCTCTTGGCTCGCAGAGTCCACCTGGCTGAGCACCGCACCGAGGCCGAAGTCACTGGCGTCGGTCTGTACTACAAACGGCCGCGTGAAGTCGGCTGCCTGTAGCACGGGCGGGCTGGACAGGGCGTCCTTTAGGGCCCGGAAGGCTGTCTCGCAGTCCACTGTCCAATCGACTGCAGAGGGCAGCTTCTTCTTGGTGAGGTCCGTCAAGGGCTTTGCTAGGCTACTATAGCATGGAACAAACCTCCTATAGTACCCAGCGGTCCCCAAGAAGGACATCACCTGCTTCTTGGTCCTGGGGGTGGGCCAGGATGCGATGGCCTCCACTTTCTCAGGCTCGGGCTTCAGCGTTCCCCCACCTACCCGGTGACCGAGGTACTGGACCTCGCTCATGGCCAGCTGACACTTTCCCGGCTTGATGGTCAAACCTGCCCGGTGGATCCGCCTGAGCACCTGTGCTAGATGCTCTAGGTGGTCCTCCCAGGTGGGACTGAAGACGGCAATGTCATCCAGGTACGCGGCCGCGTACCCTTCAAGTCCCTTGAGCAGGGTGTTGACCATCCGCTGGAAAGTGGCAGGGGCATTCCTCATCCCGAATGGCATCACCGTGGACTCGTACAGTCCAAATGGGGTAATAAAGGCAGAGCGTTCCCTGGCCTTGGGAGTCAGGGGGATCTGCCAATATCCCCGGCTCAGATCCATGATGGTCAGGTACTGAGCCCCGGCCAACTGATCGAGCAGGTCATCGATGCGTGGCATTGGGTACGCATCGGCGACCGTGACAGCATTGAGCCCCCTGTAGTCCACGCAGAACCGAGTGGTTCGGTCCTTCTTAGGGACGAGGACTACAGGCGAGGCCCAAGCGCTGTTGGATGCCTGGATCACCCCCAGCTTCAGCATCTCGTCAATCTCCTGGCGCATGTGTTGCTGCACCTCCAGGGAGACCCGATATGCTGAACGCCGGATCGGGGGATGATCCCCAGTGTCCACGTGATGGACAGCCAAGTCAGTCCTTCCGGGCTGGTTGGTAAACAACCCCCGGAAGGGGTGTAGGGTGGCCCACAGCTGGGACCGTTGGTCCTCCAAGAGCTGGTGGCCAACCTCCACATCCTCAATGGATCCGCCTGCCCTAACCTGGGCTAGCATATCCAAGAGGGTTTCCGCTTCTCCCTCCTCGGGCAGGTTGCACACGGGGAGCGCACATGCCTCCCGCTCATGATGTGCCTTCATCATGTTCACATGGAAGGGCTTCCGCCTTCCACGGGCGGGGTCCAGGGTGACCAGGTACGTCACAGGGTTGAGCTGCTGGTACACGAGGTATGGGCCTTCCCAGGCTGCCTGAAGCTTGTCCTGTGGTACGGGGACCAGTACCCACACCCTTTGACCCACTTGGTAGGTCCTCTCACAAGCGTTCTGGTCGTACCAACGCTTCTGATCGGCCTGGGCTTGAGCCATATTGTCGTGTACCAGTTGCGTCAAGGCCTGCATTTTGTCCCGGAAGCGCATGACATACTCGATAACCGACACTCCAGGGGTGGCCAAATCCCCTTCCCAAGCCTCTTTCACCAGAGCCAGGGGGCCCCGCACACGTCGCCCGTACAGGAGCTCAAACGGTGAGAATCCTGTTGAGGCCTGTGGAACCTCCCGGTAAGCAAATAACAGGTGTGGGAGATACCGCTCCCAGTCACGCCCATGGGAGTCGACCAACATCTTAAGCATCTGCTTTAAGGTGCCATTGAACCGCTCGCACAGGCCATTAGTCTGTGGATGGTACGGGCTGGCCACCAGATGTCGCACCTGGACTTGCTTACAGAGGGCCTCCATCAGCTGGGACATGAATTGGGTCCCCCGGTCAGTGAGCATTTCCTGGGGAAAACCCACTCGGGAGAAAATCTCCAGCAATGCGGTGGCCACCTTGTCAGCCCGAATGGACGACAAGGCCACTGCTTCTGGGTACCGGGTGGCATAGTCCACTACCGTCAGTATGAAGCGTTTCCCGGAGCTGCTGGGGATGGCCAGCGGGCCGACCAGATCCACAGCCACCCTCCTGAAAGGCTCATCGATGATTGGCAGAGATACTAGTGGGGCTTTGGGGTGTGGCCCCGCCTTCCCCACTCTCTGACAGGTTTCACACGAACGGCAGTAGGCAGCCACATCGGCCCCCATTTTTGGCCAGTAGAAATGCTGGTTTAACCTGGCCTTGGTCTTAGCGATCCCTAGGTGTCCGGCCATCGGAATCTCATGTGCGATCCGCAACAACTCCGTCCGGAACGGATAGGGTACCACCAACTGTCGGTCCCTGGGCCACGCCTCCGGTGAACCCTGCTGGACCGTGGCCCGGTACAGCCGTCCTTGGTCCCAGACCACTCGCTCCGGGTCCGAGTCCGAGGGAGGCTGTGCCGCCTGCTCCTTTAGAGCTTTCAGGCTGTCGTCAGCTTCTAACGCTGCCTGAAACCCCTGACCAGATGTGGCCAGAATCGACGAGACTGTCACATCTTCGGTCAGTACCCCGGGACCTGTGTCCTGGCCTCCACCTGACTCGGCTGCCACTTGGTCAGAAGGGGAAGAGCTATCGGACCTCCGGGAGGCCCCTTGGCTTCCAGCACTCCCACTGCGGGTGACAGCGGCCACAGCCGCTGCGACCGTGGGTCGTGCCTGCTCCTCCTCCGTTCCTGACCAAGTCGCCGGTTCAGGCAGACCTACCTGGCTTCCTGACACCCTGGTTGTGGGGGAACCCTGCACCGAGATCTTACCTGGGAGCACTTCCGCTCCTGGACCGGCCCCAATCTCACCTGCCTGTTCCCCCTCTGCAGCAACAGAACCCCGCTGTGAAATCTCTGGGGACCCCACATTTGCTGTGGTAGCCCCCACCCCACACACTGGTCCTCCCCCTGCAGCACCCTGCTCTCTGCTTATCCCTGCAGAGGGCAACAGATCCCAGCTCACAGGCTGGTTACTTGTAGAGGCATTGTCACACCTGTCTCTGACCCCCTCCCCTCCTGTCACAGCTGCAGCTGCGTGTGTGTCTATGGTGTCTGTGCAAGCAGAAATATCGGAGTTCACTCCCTCCTCCCTTACATCATTCATAGATAACACATTAACATTGTCAGGAGTCATGTCAGTACTGGCTGAAGGTTCAGCCTTTGGGGCGGGGCCAAACTGGGAGGTTATTTGCCCCAAATCGGTCCCAAGTAGCACGTTTGCAGGGATCCGATCAGTTACCCCCACCTCCTTCACCCCTCGCCCTGCGCCCCAGTCCACATAAATGTCAGCAACAGGCAGCGCCGGGTCAATGCCTCCAATCCCGGAGACAGCGAGGGTTTTTCCAGGGATCAAGTCTTGGGGGGACACCATCTCAGGCCGCACCAGAGTCACTTCCGAGGCGCTGTCTCGCAGTCCTATGGTCACAGACTGGCCGACGGTGACAGGTTGGAAGCTGTCCAGGGACCTACCACCACCCCCACCCACACAATACACCTTGGGCGGCCCTTGGGACGGGGACGGAGCCGGGGCCTTGGGACGCTGAGGGCACATGGCCTTGAAGTGTCCAGGTAGGTTGCACTGGTGGCACCGTCTTGGTTCCGCCACGGGCCTGGAGAGGGGAGTTGAGGGGGACACCCCCTGCAGTCTAGGGGCAGGTGGGGCAGTCGCAGAATTCATCTTACCCCCTCTCCAGGTGCTGCTGGTGGCCGCTCTCCTGGCCTCAGGGGCCCGGTTGTTGGTGTAGTCATCGGCAAGGGCAGCTGTAGCCGTGGACCCCTTTGGCTTCTGGTCTCGGATGAACTGGCGGAGATCCTCAGGGCAGTTCCACAAGAGTTGCTCCGTGATGAACAAGTCCAGGATCTCCGGTCCGGTGGAAAGCTGCAGGCCTTGGGTCCAGTGGTCGGCAGCTCGGGCAAGTGCCCGCCGGTGGTCAGCCCAGGAGTCCTTTGGTCCCTTCTGCAGCGTCCGGAACTTCTTGCGGTAGGACTCCGGGGTGAGGTTGTACTGTTGGATCAGGGCCCGCTTGATGGTGTCGTAGCCCTGATCTGCCTCAGCAGGCAAGTCCCCAAGGATATCCAGGGCCTTACCCCTTAAACGGGGGGTCAGGTATTTGGCCCACTGGTCCTTGTTCAGATGGTGCTGCAAGCAAGTCCGCTCAAAAGCAGTCAAGAAAGAGTCCAAGTCTCCATCCTTCTCCAGCACTGGGAAGTCCTCAACACGGACCTTTGGAAGTTTGGTGTCTTGAAGGTCACGTGTGGCTGATGAGGGCCGGAGCTGAGCTAGCTGCAGCTGGTAGTCACGCTCTGCCTGGCGCTCTTCACGCGCTGCCTGCCGCTCTGCCCTGCGCTCTGCCATGAGTATCTCGTAGGTATCCCGGTCTCCAGCCTGGAGAAGGGCCATAGCCATTTGAAGAAGGCTATCCGAGCCTCCCAGGCTCGGTGGAATGGCACGTGGTGATCTGCGGCCCGCTGCGGAGCCTGGTGCTTCACTGTCCATTGCAGAGCGGAGGGCTGGCATCTGGCTCGTTGAGGAACCTTGGGCGAGCTCCTCCTCATCTTGTCCAGCAGTGCCCGGTTGTGCAATGTCCTCGGCAGAACGGTTTTCTGGCGTCGAGCTCCTGGAGGGCTCGTGGACAACCTCCTCATCGTCTCTGGCCTGAGCATCGGCCATTCCTTTGGCTTTGCTCCTGGTGCTATCAGCCATTGTTGCAGACTTTGGTCACTGACACAGAACTGACACCTGATGCCTCCACACACCTTACAGTATCTGCACTCTGACACTCTAGTGTTGAGCTGGTCTGAAGACCCCAGCAGCCACAGCTGCTGCAGGCAGTCTTTAGTGTCTGGGAGTATGGGTCTCACACTCACACACACTATTATCTCGATCCCACCGCTGCCACCAATATGTCACAAACCACCGGGGGGTCACTCAGAAATCCCCCGCGCTGGCTACCAGTACGTCACAATCGGGGGGTAACAAGTGGGGGTCACCCCTACTTTATACCTCCCGACCGACAGACAGAGCACGTGACGCGCTCTCTAGCGCCCCTCTTATAGTCAGGCCAATTATGGAATTGCCCGACAATAAGCAAGGAGGCCGCTATACTACTTATGCCGATTATTGAAGGGTCCCCGGTGAGAGTAGGGTATATATTCCCCCGACCTCCGCGGGCGGAATATATAATATCTTCCCGGATCTCACTGGCCTCCCCACAATAATCCTTGGCACAACTCGCTGCCACCAACCGCTTCACGGTAACTATTAGCCGAACACACAGACGTGGGATTCAAGATCGAGATAACAGAACAGCCCAAGATTAATTATATAATTTAATCGCCTAAAGCACACTAGAAACTACAATATATACAATAGGGAATCTACAGAATATACATATGTCAGAGTACAGTTACAATCAAAGCATGGGTTACAAACAGGTATACAATTACATCAGTTACCTTGTGTGTCTGGCCACAGGGGGGCGCTGTAGACCAGGTTTCCAGGAACTCCCTCACCAGGTCTTTCCCAACCAGGCCCCCGAGCAGAAGAACCTTGGAAAATGGCCGAAGCAGGGTTATCAACCTGGGCAAATCCAGGTCTCCTCCTACCTTAGTGACCTCACGGGGAAGCACTGCCACTCCCCCTGCATGGATCAGAATTATCCAGAAAAGGGGATTTTGGCCATAACTGTGCCTGGGAGCGTCGTAGACGGACGCCAATGCTCTCATTGTGACAGTTATGAATTTAGCTGCAGAACGAGGGGACTCATGACCTGTCTACGAGTTCCCATATGGCTGATATCACGTTTGGTGTGTTTCCCAATGTCCTACTTCCATAAAAAGGGTGTGCCAGCATCGTCCACATGCGGAGACACCATTGTTATGGTTGCCATATTTATCGGAGATATGGCTTGCGAGATATGAACCATTTTTTACTGGAGTCGTTCTGTCTGGCTACTTCCAAGCCTTGCTAATGAGATACAACTCTTGTTACAGGGTGACGGCAGGGAGTCATCCTGGATCCATTGTCCTCACATCATCTCATCTCCATATCAGAGGAGATGGCCATGAGTTGTGTAAGTGGAATGTGACACCTTCCAGATGCTGTACATTTGGAACAAGAAGGGAGGGGGGCACTGCCAGGGAGTGATGAGAGCAATTATGACTTCTCGTCATAATTCCTCTTCATATCCCAGGCTTTACCTCACACCTAGTCACCCCCCTCAGTGCTTGATGGACACACCAGGGGGCGGAACCAGGCAGTTGGAAGACGCCCACCGAGGAGTTCAGAGAGCCTGGGGCGGGAAAGTAGCCAGTTCAGTTCAGACCGATAAGGTGGAGAGTTCAAGTTGGAGAGGTGGTGGGCTGGAGCTGTGTGCAGCTCCAGCAGAGGAGAGAAACCAATTTGAGCAGGTGCCAGGTTAGGAGCCCTGGTACCTTTGGTTAGGAGGCAGATGGAGGCCTCTGTCTGCAGGAGCCGGGAAGACGGCTCGGTGGAACCGAGGTGGACTGGGACAGGGTTGTAGCCCGCCGGTACCGACCCGGGGAACCGACTCGGAAACCGAAGCACAAAGGGGGGGTACTCAGACCCTGAAGCTAGGTCCAGAAGCTACTGGGGGCTAGCTAATTAACTGATTGCGGCCAGGACTAGAGGTCCTGTCCCACCCAAAGTCCCGACTGAAGGCAAAAGCCCAATGAGGGGGATAAGCAACCACCGCCACGGCTCAGAGATCCCACGGGCCAGTGTCTGCGGGCAAAGGGCTCCTTAGGCGACCACAAGCCAGGAGCGGGCTCCTGAAGTTGCAAGCACAGGCAGTCCACCATCCAACACAGATGCGGGATAAAGACAGAGACCACCAGCCGGGTGGGGGACCAGACTGCAGCCATCAGCGGGCATCGACCACCATCACCTTGGTTTACCAGAGACTCGTGTGTTTACTAATAGTGAGTACAACAGCACCCTCCGGTCGCCAATCTCCCTGCACCACCAAACACCCCCAACGGGTCCTGGGGCCACCATCCCTGCCCACGGAGGGGTTAACAACTTGCTGCGCAACATCTCCCCCGGGTGCCCCGTAACTGCAGCGGTGGTGTCCACCTTCACCACATCCTGTGGGTGGCGTCACAAACTTAACACAGCTCCGACCATACAACTACGTCCCCAAATCACAAACCCCCTTTTGATTGGAGTGACCGCAGGACCCCCGGGTCCGGAGACCCTCGAGCCACCCAGTCAAGGTCCGGATCCGAGCGACTCGGCTGCCGAGCACGGGGCGGTACACGGGCGTCACACGAGACAATATATCATGCGATATGTTGGTGGGGTCACGTCGTAAGTGACGCACATCCGGCATTGTTTAATATATCGTAGCGTGTGACAGCTACGAGCAACGGTGAACAAGCAAAAATACTCACCTTATCGTTGCTCGTTGACACGGCGCTCATTTTCATAATATCGCCCCTCCTTCTGCGCGCCAGTTGTTCATTGTACCCGGGGCAGCATACATCGCTCCGTGTGACACACCGGGAATGATGAACACAGCTTACCTGCGTCCCACCGGCAATGCGGAAGGAAGGAGGTGGGCGGGATGTTTACGTCCCGCTCATCTCCGCCCCTCCGATTCTATTGGCCGGCCACTGTGTGACGTCGCTGTGACGCCGAACGTCCCACCCCCTTCAGGAAGAGGATGTTCGCCACCCACAGCGAGGTCACTCAGCAGGTAAGTGCGTGTGACGGGGGTTTAACGACTTTGTGCGCCACGGGCAACTAATTGCCCGTGACGCAAAGACGACAGGGGCGGGTACGATCGCTTGATAGATCGTATCATGTGACGCCCGCATTAGAAATGTAGTATAGTTCTCCTGATATAGTCATGCCACTTACCTCATGTGCAGGACATTGCAGCTTAGGTAATCATAGTTACATCCACTCATATAGTGACCGTTAGATGATCGTGATCATAACCATGGATACCCAAGCTGCAATGCCCTGCACATGAGGCAAGAGATCTGGCTATATCAGAGGAAATATACTACATTTTTAAATTGGAGGTATTTGCTTATATTATTATTACTACATATTGGGATAGGATCTTGGAAATGGGAATAGCCCTTTAACTCTGAATATTAGTGAACCTTTTACATCAAAGAACAATTGTGCTCATAATCAAGTATACTGTACATCTGTGAAGCCCCACAGGTGTTGTGTCGGTGCATTACCTTCAGGGACTCCACTCAGCTGGATCTGTCTGGTCACAGGTAGGAAACCTTCTTCGTAGTTTGTCGTGACGCCACTCTCAGATTTGCGGTCAGTGGGGACCGCCACTGCAGGTTAAGGGATGCCTGGGGCTGATGGTGGGTGCAGCCAGTTGTAGTAGCCTCCTGAGAGTGAGGCAAGCCCCAGGGCCCTGTGTAGATGTGTAGAACTACAAGGCGCAGAATGACTCAACACAGGCAGGATGTCTTTCAGGGTTTTTACTCACAGTTGATGGCAGGGTGAGTGACCCGGGCGTAGCTGGGATGAACCAAGTGGGAACCAGGTGTCCTTCAGGCTGACTTGTGAGGGTGACTACTAACTCGCCTTCCTTAGCCCTTGGTGGTTTGGGGTAACCCCGACTTTGAGTCCCTATGGGGGTCACCCAGGGAAGATGCTGCAGCCTCTCTCCCCTTCGTTTGCCGTTTGCTTGTCGCCTGGACCAGGCCAATCCAGCTGCTTGCCTCCTGTGACCTATGGGCCCTAACTGTGGCTACGTGGCTGCGGCTTTTGTGGTGTTGTGGCGTGGGCTTTGAGAGCCCCACACCGGCAGGTTTAGCAAAAGAAAGCTGGATCTATCTCCGCTTCGGGATCTGCCGCCCGTTTGGGCCTGGTACTCTCTAGCAGTCTCCTTACTTCCCACTCCGTTGCTCTCTCTCTAGCTGAAGATGGATTTCGGGTAGCACTCCTAGTTGACCGTTCTCCCCCGTCGGTAGCCACTGCGCGGACGCTGTCAGACTACAGCAGCCCACGGGATCTGCTCCTGCTCTGAGCTCCCTGGACTCTGCACTGAACTGGCTCACATCTGGGACCTTCACTGCTGCTCCTGTCTGAGCTCCACTTTTCTGCTCCTCACTCCTCCACACTCTGCTTCAGACTCTAGACTGTTTACTCCTCCTTCTCTTTTCCCTTTTGTGCCTGCCTACGCCACCTAGCAACCAGACTCTCTTACCACACCCCTTGAGAGGAGATGGAGGCTTTTGGCCCCCTCCACTATTCCAGTGAAGGTGAAGGCTTTTCCCCCTCCTGGGATCCCCAGGGGTCCTCTCAAAGGTACATGTGTGAGACCTGATCACTATGCGCCTGTGTACCACACCCCAGTCAGCCTTCTGGATTACCTGTATTGTACTGTCCCCAGCATGGGTGCAGTACTCAGTGGTGCCTGACCAGGTCAGGGGCGCCACATTCCCCCTTAGTTATCACCAGCACGTCCTCGGGCTGCAAGACAACATTTTAAAATGCATAAAACATTAAAACATGTAAAACATTTTTAAGACCACCGGCTATCATACATCACCACCCTCCACCCACAAGTCCGTTAACCACCCAGACCCTCTCACGTTGGCCGCGCCTTCGGCCACTTCTGGCAGGATGTAGAGGCGGCTTTCATGGGCTGGTGGTTTCAGGGTATACCTGGCTTGGTGGATCCGCGCCTTCAGCCTCTTCTGGCAGGATGTAGAGGCGGCCTCCACAGTTGGTGCTGACCAGGTACCCTCTTTGTGGTGGAGAGCCAGGCCCCATAAACAGGCATGCTCTCTGGTCGCAGGCGAGCCAAGGCCCTATATACGGACGGGCTCCTCCTGGTTGCAGACGAGCCAAGCCCCTAAACAGGCTGGCTCTGGTGGTGGTGCCACTGGTGTAACTATTTACACTGCGAGAGTTTGTGGCTATAGCAAGTTCATAGCCTTAAGGTTTATTTCTCACAATAGTTTATGTGGGCACATTACTTGAACTTGAGAACGTTGCAAAACTTCAAAACTGGTCAAAACTTTAACTTTACATGAACTTTATGCGGACTCCTCCTCACCAGGGCTTGGGCCTGTAGGGCTGCGGCACCTGTCGTTTTCTTGACCTCTTTCTTCATCTGTAGTGGTCTCATCAGTAGGGTCTTTCTCTGTTCTTTCTTTATCTCTGTCTTTCCTTTCTTCTTCTGTGTCTCTGTCTTCCTCTTCTGTTGTGACTGCAGGGCTTCTGCAAGGACTTCTAGGACATGGTGCAACATCTAGGGCATACCAGCCTCTTTCTCCCTGATGCATAGTGAACTCCACTGAGTCTCCTATCTTCAAATTTCTTCCAGGGTGTCCTCTGGGCAGGTGGGCTCTCACATCCCTTCGATTGACAAAAATCCCTTCCTTCACACCAGGTGATACTATAAAGCCGTATCCTGATTTGAGGCTAAAATCTTCGACAATTCCTCGACGCAGGGGTCCTCTGATCTGTGCTTTGGCTCTTCTCAGGAACCGTTTTTCTTGTAGATCTCTGGTGGTGACTTCGTCTTTCTGCTCAGGGGATTGTGGACTTGGAGGATACTTTGTACTACCGCCTCGGCGCCGTGTCTTGCGGGCTGGATTCTGCGAAGTACAGCTTACAAGCTCCCAGGTGGGGCGGTTGGGCAGGTCTTCTTCAGCAGGAGGGGTCAAGTCTTCCTCGTCCCAGCGGGAATATGGCAGCATCTCCGGCTCTGGGACTAGCACTGCTGCTGGCTCCGGGGGCAACTCCTCAGCTTCTTGCCCTCCTCTCCCCCTTAGTTCTTCGCTGCACTCTGGTCATGGCAGCGCTGGGGATGAGTGTTCCTCAGCTGGCCCAGGCGGTGGACTCTTCGGCGTGGTTGCCGCAGGGGTTGCCTTAGGGGTGTGCGGAGGGAGCATGTACTGATCCACCATCTCCTGTGGGAACTTGGCCTCCAGGTCAGCCTTCAGCTGCCAGTATGCGGAGTCTTCACCTATCAGGGATTTCCTTGCAGGGACCTCCTTAGACTGGGGAGCGGTGTCTGCTCTGGCCTTGCAGGCCGGGGTAAATGGTGATGCAATCTTATCTTGGCGGGCCGCGCCTGGCATGGCGGCGGCCTGGTCTGTGCGGGCCGAGCCTGGCATGGCGGCGGCCTGGTCTGTGCGGGCCGAGCCTGGCGTGGCGGCGGCCTGGATCTGCGTCGCTGTTGCGGCCAGTTCTTGGCGGGCCGGACTGGGCATTGCAGCCGCGGTCTGAATTGGCGTCGCATCCTCGATGGGGTCCGTGCAGGTGGAGCTGGGCGTCGCTGCAGTGATCGGGGCTTGACGGGCCGCACCTGGCGGGGCTGCGGCCTGGTTCAGCATCTCACTTGCGGCTCGGACGAGCGTCGCTGCTGCGGTGGGGTCTTGGCGGACTGGGCTCAGCAGGGTGGCAGCCTGGGTCAGCGTCACACCTGCGGCACGGATGAGTATCGCCGTGGCAGTCGGACCTTTGCGGGCCAGGCGGGGTGTCGCTGCGGCGGCCTGGATTTGGCGGGCCGCACCTAGCGTGGCTGCGGCCTCGCTCAGCGTCGCCGCGCCAGGCGCCTCTTCTGGGACCGCGGTCGTAGCAGCAGGGGTCGGAGCACTTGCGCTGGCCGGGGCAACTCTGGACTCACCCATCGGTGGCACCATCGGGATCTGAGTCGTCGCCGCTCGATCTGGCATGCGTCGCGCGGCTCCCTCCTCGTAGGTCCGAACCGCCGCCGCCATCTCCAGAAGCTCTGTGCGTCCCTCACTGAGCTGTCGCATAATCCTGGCCTCCAGCTGATCGCAGAAGATAGCAAGCTCCCGGCACCACCAGGCAGCAGAGCCTGGTTCTGGGTATCCACGACTGGACTCCATCTCTTCTCTCTGCAGCAGCAGGCTTGTGGCTCCCTTTCCTTCCCGCCGTCTCTGGACGCTTCCGCTCTCTTCACAAGCGAGGTCAGAACTCTGCAGGGGATCTCTGGGTAGCCACACCTCTTCGTGGGCGGTAACTTCTTCCAGCGCGGGCTGCTGTTGTTTTTCAGCGCGCTTTTCATGGTGGCAATATGGCGGCGCTTCCAATTTTTCAAGCGGACCGCCCAGGCACATGGTCACCTGTCTGAACAGGTCTAGTCCTTATCCTGTTCGTGACGCCAGATGTGAAGCCCCACAGGTGTTGTGTCGGTGCATTACCTTCAGGGACTCCACTCAGCTGGATCTGTCTGGTCACAGGTAGGAAACCTTCTTCGTAGTTTGTCGTGACGCCACTCTCAGATTTGCGGTCAGTGGGGACCGCCACTGCAGGTTAAGGGATGCCTGGGGCTGATGGTGGGTGCAGCCAGTTGTAGTAGCCTCCTGAGAGTGAGGCAAGCCCCAGGGCCCTGTGTAGATGTGTAGAACTACAAGGCGCAGAATGACTCAACACAGGCAGGATGTCTTTCAGGGTTTTTACTCACAGTTGATGGCAGGGTGAGTGACCCGGGCGTAGCTGGGATGAACCAAGTGGGAACCAGGTGTCCTTCAGGCTGACTTGTGAGGGTGACTACTAACTCGCCTTCCTTAGCCCTTGGTGGTTTGGGGTAACCCCGACTTTGAGTCCCTATGGGGGTCACCCAGGGAAGATGCTGCAGCCTCTCTCCCCTTCGTTTGCCGTTTGCTTGTCGCCTGGACCAGGCCAATCCAGCTGCTTGCCTCCTGTGACCTATGGGCCCTAACTGTGGCTACGTGGCTGCGGCTTTTGTGGTGTTGTGGCGTGGGCTTTGAGAGCCCCACACCGGCAGGTTTAGCAAAAGAAAGCTGGATCTATCTCCGCTTCGGGATCTGCCGCCCGTTTGGGCCTGGTACTCTCTAGCAGTCTCCTTACTTCCCACTCCGTTGCTCTCTCTCTAGCTGAAGATGGATTTCGGGTAGCACTCCTAGTTGACCGTTCTCCCCCGTCGGTAGCCACTGCGCGGACGCTGTCAGACTACAGCAGCCTACGGGATCTGCTCCTGCTCTGAGCTCCCTGGACTCTGCACTGAACTGGCTCACATCTGGGACCTTCACTGCTGCTCCTGTCTGAGCTCCACTTTTCTGCTCCTCACTCCTCCACACTCTGCTTCAGACTCTAGACTGTTTACTCCTCCCTCTCTTTTCCCTTTTGTGCCTGCCTACGCCACCTAGCAACCAGACTCTCTTACCACACCCCTTGAGAGGAGATGGAGGCTTTTGGCCCCCTCCACTATTCCAGTGAAGGTGAAGGCTTTTCCCCCTCCTGGGATCCCCAGGGGTCCTCTCAAAGGTACATGTGTGAGACCTGATCACTATGCGCCTGTGTACCACACCCCAGTCAGCCTTCTGGATTACCTGTATTGTACTGTCCCCAGCATGGGTGCAGTACTCAGTGGTGCCTGACCAGGTCAGGGGCGCCACACATCAAACGTCTGAAAAATACAGCTGATGCAGGCGAGAATTAATGGTTAAACAATGTGGTAAAATGTTATTTCATACTTGCTCCAAATCCTAATCCTGATGACAGCAGAGAAGTAACGCAGTGCGTACATGTTATGAAAGCGGCGCCATTGTGTACACTTCTTCATTGTCCGGGTCTTACATGATACTCATTATTACGTAGTTCAATATATTATGTCAACTGACAAAAAACCATCCGCAGCAAAACAAGATGCCAAAGACTGAAGAGCTCAGAGTTATTCAGTAATTAATTGTCTGTTTAGCAGCTCAGCCTGAAACCAGCGTCCTGAACGCTGCCATTGTTTCATATTACGAAACGCAGAGTAGAAAGGGCCTTCACTCATGATGTCTACACTTATGTAAGCAGATGGCGCTGATGGATGGGGCTCTGTGTGATCAGGGAGTCAGGAGACATTTTTTGGAATTTTGATGGTCGTACAGCACATGCCAAAGAGGAACCGAGCAGTCCAGCCCTGGTTTGTCTGATTCTTTTTGCTACTGGATGGTAAGAACCTGTGCAAAACTTTGCAAACAAGCAGGTAAAAATTTGAGCCAAAACAAATTAGAAAGAACTTTTAGAAGGGAAACCAAGAACAAGTCCTTCTATATTGGGCAGAAAACTCAGCACTTTGAGGCATTGGTGGCTTTTTTGACCTGTAGTGTGGACCTGGTAGTCTTCTAGATACGTCATTGACTAATAATGACCACCGTACTCCTATATCCCAGGCAGAAAAAGCCTTTAAAAGCAGAACTATTGTATAAGGGGTACTTGGCACGCTGCGACATCGCTAGCCGATGCTAGCGATGCCAAGCGCGATAGTACCCGCCCCTGTCGCACATGCGATATCTTGTGATAGCTGCCGTAGCGAACATCACTACGGCAGCTTCACACGCACTTACCTGCCCTGCGACATCGCTCTAGCCTGCGACCCGCCTCCTTCCTAAGGGGGCGGGTCGTGCGGCGTCACAGTGACGTCACACAGCAGGCGGCCAATAGAAGCGGAGGGGGCGGAGATGAGCGGGACGTAAACATCCCGCCCACCTCCTTCCTTCCGCATTGCCGGTGGAGGCAGGTAAGGAGATGTTCCTCGCTCCTGCGGCTTCATACACAGCGATGCGTGCTGCCGCAGGAACGAGGAACAACATTGTATCTCCTAATGGGGCGACATTATGAAAATGACTGACGCTACACAGATCACCGATTTATGACGCTTTTGCGATCATTTATTGGCGCAACTAGGCTTTACACGTTGCGACGTCGTGACCGGCGCCGGATGTGCGTCACTTTCGATTTGACCCCGACGATATCGCAGTAGCGATGTCGCAACATGCAAAGTACCCCATAGTCTAGACATACACATGAGAAATGCCGGCCAGGGTTGCCAACTTGACATTTTTTTTTTCCGGCAGGAGTTATCAATGTATTTTTAAGGAATTGATGAGGTAAACCTGGCTCACTATATAAGTAGGTGCACGCAAAAAAGGGAGAACTAATTATAGAACAAAATTCTGGCACACACTCCAAGAAATATAGAAAAAATCGTGATGCTTCAATTTCTTTTATTAAGTTTGTGCATGAGCAAAAAGTCCGACGTTTCAACCATAGATCTGGTCTTTATCAAGGGCAAATTTTCCTATTTAAACAAAAACATAACAAAATTCTTTTAGACCGTGTACAATGGGTATTACACATTACAGAAAGATTTTTTTATATCCAAACATTTTTGACAAAATAAGATATGCATTATATTGATGCTATAAAACAATCTCTTTCATTTGAAAACATTAACTGGATAACATGCACAAACACATGTAAAAATGTGAATGTGTGTTTAACAGGAACTCAGACATTAATGTTAGCATTTCTCAATAAATGAAAAAGACGTACTTTTTCAATGGCATAAGGTATTATGGTAATATGTGAAATAGCAATTATTCGCTTTTTGCTGTCATATACTGAAGATAAAGCTATATACTCTGTTCATTTACCTAGATACAAAGAGAACATAAAAACCATTTTCTTTAGGACTGTTGGTCCTTATTATTCTACATCAGTGTTTAAGGTAGATATTTTCCTGTACTCCGGGGGTTTCTGAGGTATCCTCTCGTAGTCTTGAGTGTTGAGCGGACCCGGATCCGCACGGTTTGAGAGTCCGATCCGAGTCCGACCACTACCCGGGATTCGGGGTGCACGATCCTAATCCTTCCTTTTTTCTCCTCCTCTCCCTCGCTCCCCCCTCCTCCTCTCCCTCTCTCCCCCCTCCCCCTCTCCCTCTCTACCCCCTCCCCCTCTCCCTCTCTACCCCCTCCCCCTCTCTCTCTCTCGTCCCGGATCCGACTCCCCATTGATTTACATGGCCGCGGATTCCGGATCGGATCCGGACTTCCGCGGCAACCCGATCCGGATCCGCCGGACCCGGATTATGCCCAATCCGCTCAACTCTAGTCTTGACACTTCCCAGTGGGTTTCTATTTATTTTTATTATTATTATTTATTATTTTTCTATTCATGTCTTATGTATTTTCACATTTTCTTTATATATTTGTCTCAGGCATTCCACCCTATATTCCTATTTTCCTATTTACTTACCAGAAGCAACAGCCATTGTCTAACAACTTCCTGCCATTATTTGTGCTTAATCAAAAAATAACGTCTGGAACTCCGTTCTGAGTCTGAACTGGGTGCAAAAACCTAAAAAATCTACACTATATGTAAAAAAATTATATGATCTCAACCCGTCTAAGCACAAATAATATATGGAGAGAAGGTATGCACACCAGTGACTATGTAAGGGGAATATATGAAAAGCAGAAACTGCTGTGTGAATACTGACATGAAAAATCCAATAGCTATATGTAAGAGTGAAAATGTGAAAAATGGATTCTGCATTACTGCCATGAACATATGAATCAAGAGAAATTTAGCTATTGAATTGATCAATGCAATAGAGCCCCAACACTACGCCAAAGTATTCTCTACGTTGGGGTCCCTAGCTTGTGTGTGTCCTCTCATGCAGTTAAAAAACCCAGTTTAGACTCAGAATGGTGTTCCAGACGTTATTTCTTGATTGATTTGTAGTCTTTCGTTTGTGAACCCGGCCCCACCACACCTATTGCCAGTCCACATTATACGCATACATAGCCTGGGTCTCAGCTTCCCATACACGGTAAGTTTTTCGACTGCATGAGAGGACACACACAAGCTAGGGACCCCAACGTAGAGAAATACTTTGGCGTTGTGTTGGGGCTCTATTGCATTGATCAATTCAATAGCTAAATTTCTCTTGATTCATATGTTCATGGCAGTAATGCAGAATCCATTTTTCACATTTTCACTCTTACATATAGCTATTGGATTTTTCATGTCAGTATTCACACAGCAGTTTCTGCTTTTCATATATTCCCCTTACATAGTCACTGGTGTGCATACCTTCTCTCCATATATTATTTGTGCTTAGACGGGTTGAGATCATATCATTTTTTTACTTCGGTTAGTTCATCTTTTGATAAATATATTTCATTTATTGAGAAATTCTAACATTAATGTCTGAGTTAAACACTTGTTCACATTTTTACATGTGTTTGTGCATGTTATCCAGTTAATGTTTTCAAATGAAAGAGATTGTTTTATAGCATCAATCTAATGCATATCTTATTTTGTCAAAAATGTTTGGATATAAAAAAATCTTTCTGTAATGTGTAATACCCATTGTACACGGTCTAAAAGAATCTTTTGTTATGTTTTTGTTTAAATAGAAAAATTTGTCCTTGATAAAGACCTGATCTATGGTTGAAATGTCGGACATTTTGCTTATGCACAAACTTAATAAAAGAAATTGAAGCATCACGATTTTTTCTATATTTCTTGGAGTGTGTGCCAGAATTTTGTTATATAATTTTTTTTAAGGAGACATTGGAAGATAATAAATTATAAATGTAAGTGATCCATGTCTACAGCACAAAATTCTGATATGAAAACATCAGCTGCACTCACTATAAAATGTCAAGTGATAATTACACTCAAAGTAAGGCCTCAGTTCCACTTGCACAAAGCTTCAGATGCAAGAGCTTCGGAAGTGATATGCTAATGACCCTCTGCTACTGGTGTCAGCCGAGGGGTCATATGACTGTCATGTAATCTTTCGATTGGATCCCAGCTGCGGAGAAGAGGGAGGGAGCACTTTCTTTCTCTCCTCCGCTTCCTGTCTCTGCATACATCGCACTGCAGTTGGATGACATTTGAGTGCAGTGCAATGTTTCACACACTGCCATAGATTTGTATGGGGGTGTGTGAGCTGAGACTCGCTACAAAACGCAGCATGCTGCGATTCATATTTCATGCCGATATGGCATTAGAAATCAATCGCAGATGGACACTGCCGCATAGTTTTTTACTGGTGCGAGTGCAGTCCAATGTTTTATTGGATTGCACTCGTCTGTGCAAAACGTAAGTGGAACCGAGGCCTAAATTGTATAATTTTCTTTAGTATAAAAAAAACGAATGGCATGTCTTAAATGTAAAAAAAAGCATCCTCTTTTCTTGGAATGATTTTATGGATTGTACTGGAATTTCTTGACAGTTGCCAACCCAGATGACGGCCAAACGTTTGTCTAGCGGACAGATATCTCTCCCACACCACTCAGACATGAGTGGCCATGTGTAGAGATGAGCGATCCTGAACTGTAAAGGTCCCTTATTTGTACTGAACACTGTGTGCCCAGGGCTCATAGCCGAACAGTCTTTTAAAAAAAAGTCTGTGTTCGAGTTCGGGTGCTGTTTGTATGCTACCAAGACCATTGAGCATCGGTGGTGCTTGGCCCAGTGAGGCCACTTTCAGTCTCTTAATGGCTCTCACTGGGGGTAAAAACATTTTCGGATACTGTGAGTGAAAAACACAACCCCACCCTCCCTCCCCTGAAAATGCTCAGTTTATGGCTTGCTGTATGTGGCGGAAGCCAAATTGCCCAAACATTGACATCTGTTATATTTGTTACTTTAGTCAAGACCAGTTAGTTCAGGTCCCCATTGACTTATACAGGGGTTCGGGGTCCTGGAGCAAGTTCAGTTGAAGTCTGCGTACCGAAATTAACTTTAAACTAAGGTAAGGGTGAAGCCGGTGAATCCGAACACCCAACAAGGATCTGCTCATCTCAAGTTTTCAAAGGGGCAGGGGAAAATGCCACTGCGAAACAACTCTGACAAGAACTTATGTTTCCTGAGGGCAAGCTGAAAGGGCCCATTTCTTCCCCCCTCCGACATCACCTATCAGGAATGACGCAGGAGACCCCCCCATACACATCACATGGTTGACGGGTACCATCAAAATTAGCAGGTACACCCCAATTTCTTCCAATGTGTATGGGGTCTTGGACGACATACAGAGTAGATATCTACTAGTTATCTCTCCTAAATCCCCCCTACATATCAAGGCACAAGCGAGCATCCATGTATTCTCTGTAGGTACATTGGAGTCATAATGCTCACCTATGTACAGTAGATAGTAAGCTAACCTTCTAAATTAGCTACCATAGTTAGACTGATATACATATGATATGTATTACTAGCATTGGGATCACACCAACAACATCTCACAGCTTCTTGGACTCGTGTGAGTATGACATGGTGGAATCCCACATGGATTTCTTCAAGGGTGTCAAATGCAAATAACTACTGCTCTAGTGTCAACAAGTCCTACCAAGACTCCTCCAAATATGTGGTTTTGGTTACAAGATCCATGGGTCCTCCTATGCTGAATTATGTTATCACTCCTGCTAAATAAAAAATAAGCAATGAGGTTCAAGATGGTGGATGGAGAATGTGGAGGAGAGGGCAAGGGAACCTGATCTTTGGTCTGAATAGGACCCTTATAACCTTGATGGTAGCCTAGCTTCCTGCCCTAAGAAATAGTTCAGGAATTTCAAGCAACACTATAATGTAGGAATGCATGTCCCAACAACCAACACATTATTCACGGATCTGCTGAAATAACAGTTTACCATCATAATGTTATACACCGTCTGTCAGCTACACTTAATACATAGATTTGTAAAAAATCCTGTAAATAGGTTTAATGAGCCTTACAGGTATAGTAATAATATGTACTACACAAGGTAATATCTTTTACAACATGACATAACAAGTGTGAATATTTTATAAGGTCGTCCTTCTGCAATCCAAAGTCCAGAGACATTTACATGAAATCTAACACAAATTTACAACTTAAATTAAATTCTTAAAAGTGATAAGTCTAGGTGAAAATTATATGTAAATAAGGTTTAAAGTGTAAAACGTATAACCAGGTATATAGTAGGGCACCATGTTTTATGACTGTTGAATATTATAAGGTGTATATGTTTGTACCAACAGCTGCCACCTATCGGCAAGTCGAGTTTCGATTAGATGTTAGATAAGATAGGGTTAAGGAGGTGGAAAGAGAACAGGAGGGAAAACTCGTGAGCTGACCAGTGTAGAATAGGGTTCCAGTATGAGAAGACGTGGTCTCGGTGTTAGGGTCAGTAAGGAAACAGTGAAGTAACCAAGAGAGGTCCAGGGCCTACGGCTCACACCGATGGGCTTAGAGAGCTGTTGAGGCCCAAAATTAAACAAAGGTGAATGGAGATGAGGGAAGGAGGCACCCAAGGAACCCAACAAGCTTGAGGATGAGATTCAAAAGAGCGGGGTACAGGTCAAGGAAAAGTACCCCACACTGAAAGGGAGGAAAGAAAGGCCATGTCTGTCATAATGGTGTGAAGAATAAAACTGAACAATTCTGGTTGGCTAAGCAAATTCTGGTGTTATGTTACCAGCGGGGTGATGGACAATGGCCTGAAGAAACCAGTAAGTGTCATGCACCCCACCCGGAGTCACATCCGCACACACAGTCTCCTGGATTCCCCTCCTTCTTAACAGGTTCTCTGTTTGGCAGATAGTGCTTTGGGTCTCAGGTTCGGCAGCTCTACTATTGGCTCTTTGCTTGACAGGGAACAGAATTACCTATTTCAGTAAAAAACTGGTGAAGTGCATCAAGGGGGCTGGCTGACTGCTCATTCAATAACTAAGCCAACCCCTTTCTCAGTTTATACATCGGGAAAGGAGACTGGATTAGGAAATGTTGTCAAGGTGTTCTTGGACAAGAAGTGAAGTGCCAGAACTGAGGCAGCTACCCAATATTAAAGACGTGTCCGTAGACTACAACCCATGCCACTGTACTGACGTAAAGTAGCGTACATCACCAACAGAACCAAATAGCAAAAAACATACACAGTAAAACATTTTCTACTATATTCTCCTAGTATGCAACACCAAACACCTAAAAAAAGATACTCTGATGGCCCGACAGGTTAAAAGGTCGAAAGTAGTGAAAAATATGATTTAAATCCCATGCACTATATACAACTCTACAAGGGAACTACCATTAACACTGCAAGATCATCCTGAAGAAGCGTTCCTCTTTCAGGATAATCATGCAGCCTAAACAGACAGCCGATCACCCAGTGACTGAGAAAAACACTCTTTTGTTGGGTGAAATCATCTTCAGCCCTGCACAAAAAGATCATCATTCTCTTCAGCTTATCATCCTGTGTAAACAGGACTCGTGCTGCCGAGAAAATCCTAACATATTCACACTGGAACAATCCAATGCTGATTTTTCTGTGAGCATCTGAATACTGGTCTGCACTGTAACCAGGTCATTAAACGACCACCGATCGATAAAATTTACCAACTGGAGGTTAACTATGCAAAACTGGTTAGTGTAATTAACCCTAAGGCCATACTCAGTATAAGTTGCTGATATTAACATTCACAAATAGGCACAATATACAGTATAAATGTCTCTGGAGGTTATCAGACATGCGAGAACAGCAGCGATCATAGAAGCAGATATCTCCTGGATGATCCGCCAATGAAGCTTAGGGTCCACATACACATTAGACCAATGTTGCCTAAACCCGGAGATATTGCTTGGTTTGAACAAGGGTCTAATGTGTATGGGGTCGCCGGCCAACTGATGGTTAGAGAAGATGTAGATCGTGCATGTCCAATTTCTTACTGGCGATCGCAGTGTTCAGACTAACATAAGTAGTTGGCAAACGTGGAATTATCAGAGAACACAGGAGGACTCATCGGAGAGAGTACTCATCTACATGGGGGTGTCAGCTGAGATTGCCAATGGCCGAACGACTTCCGGAAGCATCGTTTGGCCAACTGCAATCTAATATATATGGTCAGTGTAAGCTAAAATGACTGATAACATAGTTACATAGTTACATAGGTTGAAAAAAGACCTAGGTCCATCTAGTTCAACCTTCCTCCCCCAATTCTACATTTTGTCCCCAAGTCACGTATAACCAACAATGTTGTATGCACTGAGATAATCATCCAGCCCTTTTTTAAAAGCTGTTAAAAAGTCTGACTGCTCTAACTGTAAAGAACCCTTTCCTATTTAGCTGCCTGAATCGCTTTTCTTCCATTCACAGTGTATGCCCCCTGGTCCTTAGTACTTAGTCATGTGACAATCCTTTATATTGACCACACATGTATTTATACATATAAATGAGATCTCCTCTGAGATGTCTTTTTTCTAAGCTAAACATATCTAACTTTTTCAACCTCTCATCATATGGCAGGCCTCCATTGCTTGTAGTAGTCTAGTTAGCCGCCTTTGAACTGATTCTAACTTCTGTATGTCCTTTTTAAAATGTGGAGCCCAACACTGGATCCCATATTCCAGATGTGGCCTTACAAGTGATTTATAGAGAGGTAATAATACATTGGAATCCCGGGATCTAATCTCTCTTTTTATACACCCTAGAATCTTGTTTGCTTTAGCAGCTGCTGCCTGACATTGAGTGCTGCTGCTCAGCTTATTTGTAATGAGAATACCCAAGTCCTTCTCCTGTTCTGTAGTCCCGAGTTTACTTCCATTTAATGTATATGCAGCTATAGGATTACTCTGTCCTAAGTGCATTACTTTACATTTATCAACATTAAATCTCATTTGCCAAGTATCTGCCCGTTCTGACATCTTATCCAGATCTTTTTGTAATATTGTACTATCAAGGTCAGTTTTTAATATCCTACATAGTTTGGTGTCTTCAGCAAAGACTGACACTTTACTATCAATCCCATCCACAAGGTCATTAATAAAGAGATTAAAAAGAATCGGTCCTAGCACAGGGAACAATAGACTGCTATACTGGTTTCTCATGAAACATATGGCAGAAAAGACTTATTTTTAAGTAGTTTTATTCAATAAAGTAACAATAAGCTAGAATAGCATAACTTGAAATTTGTGGGCCCAAAAGCAAAATGTCCAACAGGGTCCCCAACTACCACTGGTCTTTAAGAGTTATAGTCTTTTCATATGGGCCAGAGAGGCTTTTTAGGTTCCAGGGCCCAATACATGGTCCTATTACAATTACGCCCCTGATAAGCTATCTTAGTTTTCAGCGGTCAGTCATAACCCTGTCGCTCCATTCATGTGTATGGACTGATATGAATATCTGCGCACTGTAGTCGAATATCTCTGTCAGGACCATAATGGGAGACGCAGCGGTCATGTGTCCAAGTCGCTTTATGTGATACTGTCTAGCAATGAGAAGGAACAGGCATTGGGACATCCATTTTTCTGATCCTGCAAGGTCTAGTTGTAAGGTACTCACACATCACAATCACGCATGTATCACCTATTCTGTGAACTGGTAACAAATGTTTTTAATGCGAGGTTGCAACGGTTAACACTGGACCTATTGTAAGTGCTGCCACTGTCTCATCCAAAGTTTCTTAATTTTAAACAGAATCTGTTCCTTTCTTCCATTACTGAGAAATCAGTGTTTGCAAATAAGGCTGAAGGACTATGGTAGATCTATCACCTCTGTCACTCCAGCTCTATTCACTGCCCAACACCACCTCCTCATACTTGACTGATGGCATCTATGGTATTTGACTTCAGGTTAAAGAGCCTGATATCAGTCAAGGATAATGTGGAAGTGCTGGTCGGTGAATAGAGCTGGAGCGACAGAGGCTTCAGATCTACCATAGCTCTTCAATTTCATTTGCATATCAATTAAAATCCTATTTTTTTTTTAGAAATGGAGAAATGGACTGTCTATGTAAAGGTATTGCTGGACTTGTTTTTAAAAAAGCTACATGAGCATATAAATAGGTTGGGTGTGAAATCCTGCTGACAGATTCCCTGTAAAGGGTTTGTCCACTTCTTAATAGCTTCAGTCTGTAAAAATCTGCATATTTATGACCTGAACAGGCTTACTCCTCCACTAATGTATACAATCAGAACAAGTACAGGGTTATTCAGAGGAGTGTCATCAGTCTGGGAGTTAAGTATAAACCTTGTTTTATTTTGTCCACTGGTGTGACGTATGGTGGACGTGGATTGACTGCACCATGGGCCACATATACCCTGGAGGAGCATGACTTAAGGCCACTTTACACGCAACGACATCGCTAACGAGATGTCATTGCGTGTGAAACGCAAGAACGACCATTAACGATCAAAAATACTCACCATATTGTTGATCGTTGACACGTCATTCTAATCTCAAATATCGTTGCTGCTGCAGGTACGATGTTGTTCGTCGTTCCTGCGGCAGCACACATCGCTATGTGTGACACCACAGGAACGAGGAACATCGTAACTGTGGCCGCCGCCAATGAGGAAGGAAGGAGGTGGGCGGGATGTTACGGCCGCTTATCTCCGCCCCTCCGCTTCTATTGGGTGGCCGCTTAGTGACGCCGCTGTGACGCCGCACGAACCGCCCCCTTAGAAAGGAGGCGGTTCGCCGGCCACAGCGACGTCGCTAGGCAGGTAAGTACGTGTGATGGGTCCTAGCGATGTTGTGCGCCAAGGGCAGCAATTTGCCTGTGACGCACAACCGACGGGGGTGCGTCCTTTCACCAGCGACATCGCTAGCGATGTCGCTGTGTGTAAAGTGGCCTTAAGCGACTACCTCCTAGTATTCACTAGAGCCTCAGATGGTGAACATAGGTTGAGCAGGTACCACTCTTGGGAAAGTCCCCAGGCCTGCAGCAGAGCAGTTGACTGACGGGTCAAGGTAAGAGTGTGAGGTCCAGAGGGAACAGGCAGAGGCGTAGTCGAGAAGTCTGAGGTCGGGGTAGACAACACAGTTTCAGGATACAGAGGCATGATTAGGAGTGGAGACATCAGACGAAAATAAAGATCAAGCCAGGTCAAAATCAGAGAGATGATACAAGCAAACACCTAGATGGAACACTAGACGGTCAGGCTTCCACCAGGGGGTGCAGAAGCAGAATGGAGATAGAACTCCAAAGAGCAGCTAGACAAAAGCCCACAAGGGGGCACTCGCACCAATGAAAGGGTAGTCAGCAAGCCTACGTCTTAACCAAGAAGTCATGTCTGAACAAGGGAGTGAGCAAGCCGTAAACAGGTGGAAGCACGAGGGTCAGGAGCTAAAAGGTCACGTCAGAAGCCAAAAAGGGGAAGCAGAGGTGTGGTCAGGAAATGTTACCGAGGTCTAGGCTGGGAGAGCAAGTAAGTACAAAAGAGGGGGAAGGGACCAAGACACAGAACAGGACCTGGGTCTGGGAGACAGGGCAGACAAATAGTACAAGGGAAACAGAGGTCAGGGAGAGGTAAGCTAGGTAGCGGGGCGGATCAGAACTAACTCACAAAAACCAGTTGCGCACACTGTAGAGCAGGAAATATTACTGGCGGCATTCTGGAGGCCTCCACACCATAATAACGCGGTGTAAGTCCCAGAACAATGCACAACAGAACAGACCCCCTCCCACGTGACTTAACCCCGGCAGAGTCAAGCTACAGTCATGACAGTGACACTAGATATAACTAGGATCTAAGATCCAGAAATGAATGTTGAGAGTGGCTGCTTGACAAATCCACTGCGGCTTGGGGATAGGAAAAGGAAGGTAAACCCTAAAGGACACAGCAGGATTAAAATAAATCAGAATCCAGCTGTGCCTCCCTATAGCCAGGTGGAGACAGCAGAAGAGTGCAGCAGGAGACTAGGAGCGCTGCAAACAAAGGTTTCTGCATGCAGATCTGAAGCTAAGAGCAGTGTGGTGAGTAGACTAGTATTGCAAACGTGTGTCCAGAAACCTCCATTTTTTTGGTTGGGTTTGCATAAATTCTACTCTAAGTTCTGTCCGACCTACAAGATTGTCCTGGCAAATTTGGACTGCTGGTGAGTATTGTATTATATTCCTTCCATGCATGGAGCTGTTGACATTTTAGCACTACAGTATATGATGATATTGCAATGTTTGGCAGTGCTTATGTCAAGGGAGAAATTTGGGTAAGACTGCTAATGGAGTCTTTGTTCAGGGCACCAGAGGCACGGGGCCAAATTAGGTATCTGCACAGATATAATGAGACTTAATAATGAACACAGGAAATGTTCTCTGATTGAGGCCAGGCTTGCGTCTGAACTCGTGTATTCTATAGCTCAGATTTTAGTATTACATTTCAACCTTCAGACATGTACAAAAGTATCAAAATTTGTCTTTTCTCATACATCGAAGCCGCATAGGGAGGGTTGGGGAGTGTAGGTACACACATTTCATCCCACAGATACATTCCTTCTTTGTGTGAAACCACTGATAAGCATAAATACTTTCTCTGTTCATTGTTTGTACATCTGTTCACTCATCCTTGGTTTAACCCTTTTATGACTATACAGCTTAGAATCATATTATGGCATCTGTGCGATTGTCATATTGACACACAGATAATTATGCAACGACATCTATATTTTGATTATTTACATACACAGATAATCTTATTACGTTTGAACAAACAATCTATAGCCCAGGCTACCTTCACACTTACACTGTACAGTATGATAATTGTGTGTAATGGCAGTGCTGTATAGTGATTTTAAGGAAATTAAAATCTGATTTGGAAGGATTTCGCATTATTATTTGGGCACCATATATGGAAATTATTAGATACTATATGGCGTGGTTATTTGACAAATGTATGTGAATGCACTTTATGCACAGAGGGCACTAACAAAACATAGGTCACCATCCGGAGTCAGGCAAAACCTAGGATAGAGAATCACCATTTGAAATCTAAACCTGTACCGAAGTATCCAAATACCTGATGCTTTGGAAAGGAAATTATTCCTATTGTCTATTTTTCTTTATCTTTAGGCTACATTGAGGATTTTTTATGTGCTTAGCAAACTAATATATACCAAAAAATGTCAAATATGTAAGAAATGGGCCTCTGGACTCAAGGGCTAATGTTAATTCCAAAATAAATCTAAAGGGATATTCTCACTGGCTTCAGAAGTCCTGTGACTCCAGAGGTCACGGTGTGGAGTAAGCTGGTGCAAGGCACGGGAGTGTTACAGGCCAAATCCAAATATAGGCCTATGGTATTTTCACATGAAATTTTATTATACCAAGATACAGATACTTCTTCTAGGCAACATCAGGCTGAAGCAACCCGCAGAATAAATCCCTGCCTATATACAGACTAAGGCCGGATATAGATTAGGGGACTCGCGGGACTCAGGATACAGAACTGGGTCTGTGAAATAATTTGCGTATGATATCACTAACATCAGAGGAGTCATGTATGTAATATATATATATATATATATATCTATATATATATATATAGATATATATATATATATATATATATGTCAATAGTATTTGCATGTCAGCCCCACTGCCAGCTCACACCCACATCTACATACACAGCTGCTATAGACAATCCCCCCTCCCCCCCAAAAAAGGGTTATACACTGATCAGTCATAACAATAAAACCACTAGTGGGTGAAATGATCAGACAGTGTGCTGTGTATAGTTCGAGGCTGTAAAGTCTTGCTCTACTGGGTGTGCCCATGCAGATTCCCGTCCGTTGCAAAAAGGGCCTACAATGAGCATGGGAGCATCGTAACTTGACCATGGAGCAATGGAAGGTGGTTTGATAAATGGCTTTTTATGTAATTTATATGATGAATGGGTGCGTGGGAATCACATGGAAAAGAGATGACACTATAGAAACAAGAGAAGCTGACGGCAATGGGATGTTCTGCTGGGAAATTTTGGATTTTGTAGTAGAGACTATATGTCATCATTGCACAGTCAAAGCCGCACCAGGGCTCCCGGAATGGAAGAGATTCCATCCGGTGGCCAGAAACTACTGACCTAGACGATGGACCGGAGAACCAAGGAATCAATCTGCCCATCTATATTCTGTAGATGTACCTACACATTGTACAGACAGAATGCACCTCTTCATAGCAGGGGTATTCAATGATGGCAATGGCATCTGTCAGTAAAATAATGACTGTGATATACTCCAGAATTTGTTCAGGAATTGTTTGAGATCAAGGTGATGACCACCTATAGGAAGTGCTGGAAAAACATCTTTGAGCCATAACTTATGCCCCCTTTGCAATTCACACAGCGCTTTGTCCTTCGTTCATTGGTGCCATTGACTATAATGATGCAGACGGCGTGACCTTGTGCTTTCTCGTGCACCATTTTCTGGTATATTCACCTACTGGAGGTAGACTCCCATATGCAGTCATGGAGCCAGATACCATTGGAAACTTTCATAGGTTTTGCCTCAATGGGTCATAGGAGGACATGCAGAATTTTAGGCAGTGGTTTAATGCTAAGGAAGATCAGTTTATATCAATAACTGCAATAATCTATTGAGAGACATTGAGCAGTTATAGAGGGTAAAATAAGTGGATCTGTCACAATACAAACTGTGTAGAGTACTTAAAGGAGTGGTTCACCCATACTCATTATTGGCTACAACAATATTATGTTGAGAAACAAGGTTTCTCTCATATACCTTGTGTTGCCAATAGTGCCTGTGAGCAGCGCTATTGCAATCCGCTCTTCCCCATCGCCTGACCCGTGGTGCTCTGTGACCTTGGGGATCTGGTGATGTCACGTCAACTTCCTGCTCACCTCACCTCACTGCGGCTGGCCCCAGTTTTTGTGAGTGACTGGGCTGTGGCCGGAGTTTTCCCGCTCATCACAGCGCAGCATCTCCCTGCTCACTCCTCCTTTGCTCGCAGAGCATGCAAGCAAGAGCGATGATGACGAGCAGTGAAAATCCACCCACAGCCCAGTCACTCATGAAGACTGGGGCCGGCCGCGGTGATGTCAGGTGAGCAGGAAGTTGACGTGACATTACTGAACATCAGAGGTGATGGAGACCGGGGGTCAGACGATGGGGAAGAGCGGACTGCAATAGCGCCGCTCACAGGCACTACTGCCAACACAAGGTATTTAAGAGAAACCTTGTTTCTCAACTTATCGTTGTGGCCAAAAATAAAAATGGGTGAACCACTTCCTGTAAGCTTGATGAATCCCTTTCAGTATGGATAGATAATCATTTATGAAATATCAACTCAATCTCTGCTAAAGGCCGCTTTACACGCTACGATTTATCTGACGATCTCTTAAACGATGTGACGCGCTCAGATTGTTTATACGATTTGCCGAGATCGCACATAGGTCGTTCATTAGCAGTCACACGTACACATCTCACCAGCGACGCAACAGCGATCAGCGATATATTGTTTGACCAAGGCGGTCGTTTGCATGTTGTTCGTTGTTGGCAGGGTGTCAAACATACCAATATGTCTGCTGCGTTCCAAACGACGAACAATATTTTGAAACTTAACGACGTGTCAACGATCAACGATTTTCAACCTATTTGGAATCGTTCGGAGTCGCTCGTAGGTGTCACACGCAACAACGTCGCTAACTATGCCGGATGTGCATCACGAAAACCGTGACCCTGACGACATATCGTCAGATAAATCGTAGCGTGTAACGCCGCCTTAACTTAGCCTGATTGACAGCTGCTCAGTGCCCTTCCACTCTGAAGCTGTTGAATTTTCATCCACTTAACCTATCAGTTCCTCAGTGCACCTCCTCCCTGCTGCTGCAGAGATCGCACACTGCTTAGTACAAGCTGCAGCTGTCACCGAGGCTGGGTGGCCAGAAAGTGAATACACTGTGAACCAGGAGTTCTCTCACTTTTTAGCTGCTTACTTTAATAACAGGATTATACTGCTATTCGGATATGAGTTTCAAAGTAGGTAAAGTACACCCGCCTCATCATCAGGACTAAGATGTATTTAATTATGTTTAGCTTAAACTGTAAAATCTCTTAACAGATCCACTTTAACAACCTTGCAGTTCAACAACTTAAAGGGGTTATATGGAATTGCTCAACCCATATGGTCCATGGCTCTCTCCCTCTTTCTTCATACATTTCATGGATCTAATGCAACAAAATTAGGCCCTTTGATGTAATGAATTGAAGTTCAGCTACTTAAATCACCACATTAGAGTTGTTTTGGTTTTTTTTTCCATTTCACTGCTGGACTGGTGCTTTAACTGTAAGTTCCCTGCCTCCTCTCTTATACTCACCTATCGTCGTTTTCATCTGTTCCCGATGTCGCTCATTTCGGTCTCCAGTGAGGCTACCAGTGAGGTTAATCCTGCTGGAGCGCAACAGGAGGTTACAACCCAATACAAGTCTATAAGAGCCTCATTCTGGCTCTCATAGACTTGCATTGAGAGCTTGCAACGTAACATCTGATGGTGCTGGAGGACTGGAGCGATGCCAAACTAGGATGAAAATGGTTGATGGTGACTATAAAACAGGGGGCAGGGGACTTATGCTGGCGTCACACGGTACGATCTATCGTGCGATCATACCCGCCCCCGTCGTTTGTGTGTCACGGGCAACTTCTTTCCCGTGTCGCACAAAGTTGTTAACCCCCGTCACATGCACTTACCTCCCGGACGACCTCGCTGTGGGCGGCGAACATCCTCTTCCTGAAGGGGGTGGGACGTTCGGCGTCACAGCGATGTCACACAGCGGCCGGCCAATAGAAGCGGAGGGGCAGAGATGAGCGGGATGTAAACATCCCGCCCACCTCCTTCCTTCCGCATTGGCGGCGGGACGCAAGTAAGCTGTGTTCATCGTTCCCGAGGTGTCACACGGAGCAATGTGCGCTGCCCCGGGAAAGATGAACAACAGACGCACAGAAGAAGAAACGACTTTTTGAAAATGAGCGACGTGTCAACGAGCAACGATAAGGTGAGTATTTTTGCTCGTTCACCGTCGCTCGTAGCTGTCACACGCTACGATATATCAAACGATGCCGGATGTGCGTCACTTAAGACGTGACCCCGACGACATATCGCCCGATATATCGTACCGTGTGATGCCGGCATTAGATTTAAAGCACTACTCGAGCCCTGAAGAAAAAACAATTGCTGGAGTGGTGCTTCAAAGAGGTTTCCCTCATGGTAACATTGATGGCACAATATTACTGAAACGGCTACTAATTCCTAGAGAAAGTTTACAGATAGTCACTGTCCTAGAAATGTATTAGCTGTTAGTTAAAACATGCTGCAAGAAACAGACATCAGTGGTAAGTGATTGGCTTAAAAGTCGCATCCAGACAAGTTTGTTTTCTGCTGGACCTTTGGGGCCAATATTGTTTCAGAGTATGGACCTGCCATAGGGTCAGTCCCACTCGGGTCACATTGACCTTGTCATAAGAGGTTACACTCAGATTGAACCCAGACACAAATGTCTTCATTATCGTCTGTGGTGATCAGTCAGGTAGAAGTAAATGTTCTATGTGAAGAACACACAGATGTCCGGGTTACTTAGCATCAGTAAAAATGTGCAGTCCATTCATTATATAACATTCTGCAAAGATTTTTATCCTGCCTTTGATCAAGTTTACATCACCATTATGTTATTATTTTCTATCCTGCTCATATTGATTTCTTAATTCCTTATCTGATTTTCACAGCACTTTGTATTTAAAGGGAATTTATCAGCAGGATTTCACAACCCCAGCTATTTATATGCACATGTAGCTCTTTCAAAAACAAGATCAGCAATACCTTCACATGGCCGGTCTGTTCCTCCATTACTGAGAAACCAGCATTTGAATTGCTATGCAAATGAGGCTGAAGAGATATTGTAAATCTGAAGCCTCTGTCACTCCAGCTCTATTCCCCACTCAGCGCTGCCTCCTCCTGTCTGACTGACAGCCTCTACACTGTGTGACTTCAGGCAAAGGAGCGAGCAGTCAAGCAGGAGGAGTTGGCGAAGGACAGGAGTGACTGAGGCTTCAAATCTACACATAGTTCTTCAGATCCATCTGAAAATCAATTCAAATGCTGAATCCTCATTAATGGAGCAATAGACTTTACTCAATGGTATTTCTGGATTTGTCTTTGAAAGAGCTACTGTAACGCCTGCCAGGATCCACAGACTCAGACGGGTTGTAATGGACAGTCTAGAGGGAAGCCACTCACCAAGCAGGACCCCTAGAGCCCTGAAACCCTTTAACCCCTATACAGGGATTTGGAATTACACAGGGCCCCGGTAATCACTACCTGTGGTAGGCTGCAGTCCGATGAGAGTAGTAGTCAGGCAGGGTCAAACCAGGAATTGCAGAACAGGGACCGAATCAGGCGGGCAAGGACGCAATCAGAAAACGTAGCAGAGGTCAAATCTGGGACTGGCAGTGAGGTACAGAAATGGCAGGCAGAAGGGTAGTCAGAAAACAAGCACGAGTCCAAACACAGGGGGTAACTAAGCAAAACAGGGAGGGGGGAGCCAGGTAACATGAAAACAGAACTATCTCTGGCAGTGGTCAGCAGACAGGAGGGGAATTAAGAAGTGTGTGGTGTCTTCCCATTGGTTGTAGCTGAATGATGGCAACCTCAGCTGGGAGACACCCGCCACCTACAGTCAGACAGTGGTACTGCAGATCCCAAGCAAACCCAGTTAAATGGATGAGCGGAGCCTGTGCCCACCAGCACCGCTGGCATCTACTCCTCTCCCATCACCAGCACTATCCACGGCAGGAATACGGGCATCGCCTGGTGATCGAAGTAGAAATCGCTGGAGCGGACTCCGGTGGTGACATAACAGCTACATCCACATAGTTTGGGGTGTAAAATTCTGCTGACATATTCCCTTTCAACAAATTACTATAGAATGTGAAGAATCAGGACCTTTATCTTTTTGATTGCAATTGTGCGACTTATGTGGGAAGATGAGCAGTGACATTCAAATCGGTCAATTCTGATGGCACGACTTGTTGCTAGAAAGCCATCTGAAATTAACTGAGCGCCAGATTGTACTATGTCCTGATGCTGACCCAGTGTGGCAACATCTACAGCTGAAAAATAACTGAAAATGAGGGTGGTGAGTTTTTGGTGCTCCATATTATGGATTATTCCAATATATAATTTTTTTAAATTATTTAAAACTGCAATGTCAAGAGTGCGTCATGGCCTGATGTGATCTCGGGAGGATCCTGGATCAGAATGTCACGGCATACTCTGGATAGCAGATCCGCTTTAGTGCCTGCTTGTCATTTATCCGGAGTTGGAGCGTATTTAATTCTATGAGGTACTGAAAGGATTAAGGTTAATTTCTATCCTGCAGTGATCTAACAGGTAGTTGTAACCTTGGCTGCAGCCACTCCCTGATGCTATAAATATCACCTCCTCACTCCTTCCTATGCCAGCTATAGCTCATACTTAACCTGACCATGTGGAAGGAGCTCGTTGCTGCATAACTGTGGTGTCGTTTCTATTGCAGCTGCAAAGGTTGCTACTGAAGAAACCAAGAAGTGCTTTTCATTATCTCTTTCCCCACCTGTTTGTCTTACTTTCCTTGTCTTGTTTTATTGTTGCATTCAGACCAGCGCCTTGCTGGGACCTTACTAGCCATGGTGAGTTCAGGACCAGCCACAGCCCAAGCACGTGATTGACAAAAGGGGGGAGGGAAGGACCATCTAGGGACGTTAGGGAATGCAGGCATCGGACTCCGGTGAGTGTTAGGAGTTGACCCCGCTCCCCTCTCCTAGTACAAGGGCACACGTTTGTATTGTGTACCCTCAGTGTTGTGTTGTTCGCCGGGGTCTTCTCCTCCCCCGGTGCAACACTACCCAGGTGCCGTCACTTTGTTGTGCTGTTCGCCCCTCATATCTGGAATGACAATGTAGTCACATCATGGCATGCATTTCCTGCCGGTAACTGGGTAAAAGCAATATATTATCGGATGCATAGATTTCACTAGAAAGCGTATTGCAGCACTGGTCAATTGAAGTGACCGGCACTCTAAAGTGTAGGCAGGGTGAGTCTATACCACGCATCGGCAAGCTCACGTCGGACTTCACTGTCCTCTGCTCTCATCCTTCAATGACTATAATACAACGTGACCTATACTGGACACAAGGTAATTACGATATGTTCCTCCTGACACATTAGAGACATACTTTTTTTCTAAACTAAATAGCACAAAAAAACATATTTAATAATTATATTCGGACGAGTTTTGTTGCTTGTTGTTAACGCATTTTGTGTGCCAATTCTGAATCTGCAATCCGAATTTTCCCATCTGGCACCAGATTTCCATAATTTAGTTTTTTTCCAATAAATTTAGCTTACATTGCACTTTCATAAATTACTATCGCTTTTTAAGTGTTGGGATTATGATAATTTTGCATTGTTCTTATGAAGTCGGTTTCGTTTCATACTTTGGTTACAGAGCTCTGTTTTTTTTTTCTCTAGACTGACTAATCTTAGGGATTGGCACGCTTTGGTGTTTCATGGGTTACACACTGAAAAGCTTCATTATCTCACTGTCCTTTGTGAATATCAGTTGTATTTTTATTGCTGTTTTCTTTTACTTTAAATTGTTATTATAATAAATGCAATTTTTATTCTGAAGTGGTTCTTGTGCTGTAAGACATTCTGTTAAACATGCCACGCAGTTGTGTAATTCCCGCCAACAACGTTTCATATATTTGTGGTGCAGTGACTTTAAAATCACAGGGAAGAAGCAGAACGTCGTTTGATGAAGAATTTTTTTTCCTGTGTTATCAATGCAAAATTGTAGATCAAGACAAACTATGGGCCCCCACATTTGTTGCTCATCTTGTGTTACACTTCATACAAGTTGGCTCAATGCTAAACCACGGCACATGGCATTTGCGTTTCCAGTGGTATGGAGGGAACCAAGAGACCATTCTACACATTGCTATTTCTGTATGCAAAGATTGTTGGAACAACAAGTAAAACATGAAATTTGGTAAAATATCCAAACATTCTTTCAGCAATTAGGACAGTCTCACATAGCTCAGACCTGCCAAGATTTAGACACTGAATTGGTTGGAGAAGAAGATGATCGAGAAGATTCCGATTTTCTAGGCCATGAGCCTAGGGAGGTTTACAAATTAACCAGGTTGATATAAATGATTTAGCTCATGATTTGAACCTATCAAAAAAATCAGGCAAAGCTTTTGGCTTCGAGGCTCAAAGGCTGGCATTTGCTGGAGCAGAGAGCCAATATATGTTATTTCTGCCATAGCTGTCATACTGCTCTGATCCCTGGAAGCCACAACATCTAAGGCTATTCTGCCACTATGAAAAATGAAAAAATATCCTCATGAGCTCTGTTGGTTATTTATATGGAGTGAAACGCGTTGAGATGAGATCCTAAAGAATTTTTTTGATATGAAATATTGGATGTTTTCTAGGCACCCTACAACAAAGAAATCACAGATAAGTGCATAGTCCTATTGTTACATTTAATGAAAAAGTTTTTTTATGCCTCGTGATTACTAACAAGGAATATAAGGAATCTGTAGGGCTAGCCACCAAGGAATGGGGGCACCGGAAAAATAAGGGTGTACTCCATTGCCAGGTAGGAGAAAGAGTGTTGAGGGAAAGTATTAGTGGAGTTTTTCTAGTTTATCTTGGAATGTTCCCATTAATGCTATATAATATTGTACTTCCTCACATATAATTGGGTGTCAGAAAATATAGGTGTTTTTTTTATCACTGGAGAGGCCCTTTTTATATATATATATATATATATATATATATATATATATATATATATATATATATAGTCTGAGAAGGAGAGTAAGGGATAGGAAAAGGGAGAGCCGCCGAGGAATAGGGGCATCGGCTAAGTAAGGATGTACTCCATTGGCATGCAGGAAGAGACCCGGACAGGGGAAGAATAAGGAAATGATTGGTGTTCCACCTGTTCCCCTCTAGCATTGATTTATATTATTTTGAGATTTTGTCTTGATCAATAAGGTCACCCACTCTCTGCCTCTTAAGTGCCTCAAGTTTTCTGAGTAGGGCATCCTGTTAATCTTCACTGAAAAGTAATTGTTGTTTCTTTGTCTTGGTTCTAAAAAACTTTTAATAATGTATATGAATAAAAAGAAAAATTTTAATATCAGTCAAAAATAGGATAAGGGTATATTCTGACACAACGCTAAGACCGTATACTAATTCTAAAAAAAAAATTTCCGAGAAAATAGGCAGAGGGAAATTGAACACTTATTTTCAATGGAAGGGGACCTAGTTTACCGCAAAAATGTGATCTCTTTGCTAGATGCAATGGGACAAGAGCACAGACATCAAGAATGGAGGCTTTTTAATAGACGTTACAAAAAAAAACAGTTTAAAAGCAGTACTTTTGCATAATGACAGCGAAAATCCATCTGTTCCTCATGTGAAAATGTCCACCTTCTGTCAAAAATCTGTTACGAAACCCACAAGTGGAATATTTGTGGTGATCTGAAGGTAATAGCCTTGGAGCTTGGGTTGCAGATTGACTGTGCAAAGTTTTGTTGTTTCCTCTGCGAATGGGACAGCAGTGACCACAAAAACCATTTGGTCACCAAGAAACAGTTCAACTCCTGGAATAAAGAATTTCCTCCATCAGCCTCTGATAGTTCCAGAAAAAGATTTCCTTCCGCCATTTATTTTTACACCACTATAGAGACACAGACAGTGTGTGACACGCTGTCACACAGGGTGGGGCCGTGGTCTGACTGCAACCAATCACAGATGCCGGGACTGCTAGTGGGCGGGGAAAGCAGTGCATATGCATGAGGGATAATGAGCGACCCCGAAAAGTAGGGTTAAAGCTGTGTGGAGACTGGTAAGTATAATGCGCTTGCTCTAATCCCCCTAGCCCTTTCTACCAACATTTTAAAGAGCATGATTCGGGTCCCCATAGACTTATATGGGGACCGGTGTCCGGGCACATATGCAGGATTAATTTCGGTCCCCAACCGGGGTTTTTTTTTAAATAAAGCTGATTATACCTGCTGGATATCTGCAGGTTTGCCCATCACTACTCATGACCCTAAATATGGCTTCAATTTTGTATTGCTCAATTTGGGTCATAATGCAGTTGGTTCCATCCCTCCATGTTATTAGAAGTGAGAACTCGTACGAGACTTCCTTTCTCCCCCTGAGCTCCATTGTTAGGAAACAAGGGTGGGGAAAATTGGCCTAAGATTTGTAGAACAAATGTAGAGTGTGAAAAAAGGAAAACAACAGTCCAGGGTTTGAAAACCCAGCACAATAATTTTTCTATTTTTGCCTCTGTGCAAAGACATTTAGGAATAAATATATTTTTTGTAACATATTTCATTTAGGATCTTTTTGCTGCAAACATTTAGAATGAAAGTCAAATATACTTGTGTGTGTAACCTAATATTTTTGCTTTGTATTAGATTTCTACTAGAGGCACAGTACATTTCGCCCCCTAGGCTTAGATAGCTAATGTGTGTCAACTTTAAAATACAACGTAGAAAATGAAGAGATAACATAGTATTACCTATAGTATTAAAAGAACACAAAGATGCAAAAGTGGCTACAAAAGAAACATATCGTGTATATATACAAGCGCTATGCAACAGCATTCTGCAAACGTGTGAATGTTGCGTCACATATAAAAGTTCATCAGCTCGATGTTTGCAGAGTGCGGATATATACAGTTGTGCTGCAGCTACAGTTACTTTTGGTGGTGGAGGGAAATAGCTAAATCTCCATTGAGGAGAGTAGCTACCTCCATGGTCTATGCACGCTTTCCAATCTTCTGTTCAAGACTGTTTTTTAATTAGATTCCGCTGTACATTTGACGTCCAGGTACAGAGAGAGGTGGGTCTTTTGGATAGGGTCTGATCCAAAAGAGTTCATCAATTGCAGATGAGCTCACACATTTTGATCAAAATGTACGCCAAGTACCCCATGTTTTTGCGTGAGTAGCAACAGTGAATTTTGTGCATGATGAGCGGACCCGTTGAAGTTTGGGTTCGCTGGCTTCAGCTGGACTATATCTCAAATTCAGTTTGGGACCTGGACTTGACCTGAACTTGATCCAGGAACCCCAACCCCATTGGAAGTCAATAACTGGGTAGTAGGGGGTCTCTGCCCACATACAGCTAGCCATAAACAGAGCATTTCCGGGGTAGAGAGGGTTTTTTGGGACACACTATATCCGAAAACATTGTTTTGTATTAATATTAGAAATACTTCTATCCTAAAAGTAAAAATGAAACATAAGGATTAAATAATCTGTACCGCAGATGTACAGAGATGGCTTTAGTGTGTGAACTAAAGGCCCCGTTACACGCGTCGATTTATCGTGCGATCGCACACGCCCCCATCGTTTGCGCATCACGGGCAATTTGTTGCCAGTGTCGCACAAAGTCGGTCACCCCTGTCACACGTACTTACCTCCCGAACGACCTCGCTGTGGGCAGCGAACATCCTCTTCCTGAAGGGGGAGGGACGTTTGGCGTCACAGCGACGTCACACAGCGGCCGCCCAATAGAAGCGGAGGGGCGGAGATGAGTGGGACGTAACATCCCGCCCACCTCCTTCCTTCCGCATTGCTGGCGGGATGCAGGTAAGCTGTGTTCGTCGTTCCCGAGGTGTCACACGGAGCAATGTGTGCTGCCTCAGGAACGACGAACAACCTGCATCCAGGAATGTGACCGATATTTTGAAAATGAACAACATGTCAACGAGCAACAATAAGGTGAATATTTTTGCTCGTTAACAGTCACTCGTAGCTGTCACACGCTACGATATGTCAAACGATGCCGGATGTGCGTCATGGAATCCGTGACCCCGATGACAAATTGCCCGATATATCGTGGCGTGTAACGGGGCCTTAACAAGGCATAATATTTCTCTAGGGTTGAGTGGCTCCTTTATAATGTAATGTAAAAATCTAAACAATATAAAAAGTACTGAGAGTGTAATTGAAGTGTTCTTTGCACCTATCTAGGAGAAGATTCTGAGACCCCCACTCCACATCTTCTGAACATATTACATTAAGGTTTTTTGAACTGTAATTTTTTATGGTTATCCCATCTATGGAGGGGGCACACTCACAGTTTTGCCTAAAAACACTGCCATCAATAAAGAATGGGATCTAATCATCCCCCAAGAGCAACTTCTCCCAATGATACAGGAGCAATTTGGTGGCGTGCAATGCTTTTTCCAACCTGATGAAGCACCGTGCTACAGAGCAAAACTGATAACTACATGGCTCGGTGAACAAGACATCGATATTTTAGATCCATGGTCAGAAAACTCAAAAGATCTCAATCCCAATGGGAACCTGTGGTCAAACCTTAAAAAGCGGGTGGACAAACAAAAAACAAGCACTGATTAGACAAGAATCGGTTGCCATCATAGATGGGGCAGCACTAAAATGTTCGGGTGCTCGGTATTCGAGTCGAGCAGGTCAGATGCTCTCAAAGAGCTCAACTCAAGTAACGAGTATAATGGAAGTCAATTGAGCAGTTAATTTTGCCCACATACCGCCAGCCATAAACAGCCTTTCCGTGGAGAGGGAGGCAGGTAGATTTTTTTTCTTTTGATACACTACATCCAAAAACATTGTTTCAACCCCAGTGAGAACCAGAGACTGCGAATGGCTCTCCCTGTGGTGCCTGCACACATTATGCAGTACAGCAAATCTATGGTTTGTGGTTGTTTCACGGACGACACATTCGAGCACCAGTGATACTTCGCACAGCACCGCATGTACCCCAATGCTCGATCGAAAACCGAACAGTGGCGAAAACACTCGCTCAACACTAGTTGCCATCAGTCACAATTTGGCCCAGAAGCAGATATCCAGCATGCCAAAACAAATGAAAGAAGTTTTGAAAGATAAGGGTCAACACTGTAAATATTGAGTCTTTGTATAAACGTGATGCATTTGTTAATAAATGTGTAAAAACGTCTGAAAAGCTGAGAATTGTACTTCAGGAACCTAAAAAAATCTGAAGAAGCAAACTTGGTGAAAAACAAAATTAATGTCAGTCTAAAAACTTTTGTCCGCGACTGTACGAGATCAATAGAGTGATTCAGTATGAGACTAATTTCTCGATACACTAGTCACACATACAAGAGCTGCTTTGTTTCGTAGAGTTTCTGATGTCCTCATATGGTTTCAGGCCTTCAGATGTCGTGGTGTTTACACATCTATGACAGATTACGTCTGCTTGGCAGCGATCACAGCTCATATTTGTATATTCTTACGTAGCTAAAGTTTCTTGACGAGCAACCAAGTTTACAAAAAAAAAAGTTCAAAGACGTAGGCCATTGTTATATGGTCCTGAATGTGTAATGTAGAATATGAAGACCTGGTATGAGTGCATAGACTCAGGTGTAATAAGTTATATACCCATAAATTCTTGGTAAATTGATAAAAGATTAGTTAAGAGAATTAGCATTTACAGTTTTGATGTAAAATAATCTTAAACCTTAAAGTGAACTTGTGTTATAAAGCAAAAGGACCTGAATTTATATATAATTTAGTGTAAAAATATTCATAATAACCTGTATTTTATTTATTAAACTCTCCAATGTCCAATGGGCGGACATATTCAGTACACACTGAAATATCAATCTATGAATAGGACCACCCATCGGACTCATAAAACCAATAAAGGATTCAAATCAACAACAATTTTTTTTTTTTAAAGGATATATCAATCCCTTTCCTTATTTTGCTAGATTACAGACTGCTTTTATCGGAGAGGATGCCCTTAAGAAAGCATAATTTTTTGACTGCCAAAAACTATCCACGTATTGAATTGGCAGGCCTTGTCCATAAAAGGCAATTGTGAAGCAATTCTGAATCCAAAAATGAGGGCAACAACAGGGCTTTTCTTTTTCTTCTCTCTTATATTATCTATTCCTGCTTTCAGTTCAAAAACTGTGTAGTTAGACATTAAAAACTTTCCAATAGCCAGGAATCTGCTTTATATAAAAAGCAAATAAAATAAAAAAATATAAAAATCTAAATAAAAAACACTAAGGGGTACTTTGCACGTTGCAACATCGCTACTGCGATATCGTCGGGGTCAAATCGAAAGTGATGCACATCCGGCGCCGGTAACGACGTTGCAACGTGTAAACCTAGGAGAGAAGATAAATGAGCGTGAAACAGTCAAAAATCGCTGATCTGTGTCACGTCGTTCATTTTCATAATATCGGTGCCTCCGCAGGTACGATGTTGTTTGTCGTTCCTGCAGCTCCACACATCGCTGTGTGTGAAGCAGCAGGACCGACAAACATCTCCTTACCTGTGCCCGCCGTCCACCGGCATTGCGGAAGGGAGAAGGTGGGCGGGATGTTTACGTCCCGCTCATCTCCGCCCCTCCGCTTCTATTGGCCGCCTGCCGTGTGACGTCGCTGTGACGCCGCACGACTCGCCCCCTTAGGAAGGAGGCGGGTCGCCGGACAGAGCGACGTCGCAGGGCAGGTAAGTGCGTGTGAAGCTGCCGTAGCGAACATTATCGCTACGGCAGCTATCACAAGATATCGCATGTGCGACGGGGGTGGGTACAATCGCGCTCGGCATCGCTATCATCGGCTAGCGATTTACAGTGTGCAGAGTACCCCTAAGTAAAAGTAGACAGCCATTCCGAGCTTTAAACTCTGTCTTAAGTACCCCCCCTAGGAAACAATCTCTGCCCACAAGCCATACGCCTGCCTACAAGGAACTGGAGCAAAAAAAGATTAATTAGACCACGTAGAAAAATAGTGAAAAAATCACTAAAACGACCAGCTCACCAAGAGTCTGTTGAATGTCCAAACAGCCAATATGTTGATCCGACCAAATTGCAGGTGCACGGCTGGCTTCCACGGGAAAGTAGGCAAAGAAAAATGTTTGAAAAAACAAAAAGCCAGCACCAAATGTGCACTTAAGCACTAAAAATTCCAAACTGTACTTATTATAAAAATTTTTTGAGATTTTTGGCAAAAAATTGCAATTTCTTGAGCTGCCTCGCCACGTCACGGCAAATCTCTTTGGGGCAGTCCTACACTAAAATATTTTTATAAAATGTGCCATACGGCCTCACATATGAATAGTAGAGCTGCTCTTAGCAGCACTCACCTGGTCTATTGTATATATTCTATATGTATTCCATCTGTCTAGATTTTGGCGGTTGGTGACTGTTCACATTGTCATCAGGCCTTGTCCACAGGCTATTTACTTCATGCAGCATTTGCTTGGACCTGTCCCGCCCACAGCCATGACTCAGTCATGGGTTCGGGAATGAAATAGACCAGGTGAGTGCTGCTAAGAGCAGTTCTACTATTCATATGTGAGGCCGTATGGCACATTTTATAAAAATATTTTAGTGTAGGACTGCCTCAAATGAGATTTGCCGTGACGTGGCGAAGCAGCTCAAGAAATTGCAATTTTTTGCCAAAAATCTCAAAATGTTTATAATAAGTACAGTTTGGAATTTTTAATGCTGAAGTGCACATTTAGTGCTGGCTTTTTGTTTTTCTTCAAAGAAAAATGTTTGTCCAGCACCAATATGAATAAAACTCTCAATTTTATTAAAATTTAAAAAAAAAAAGAAAAATAATCATAATACACTAGACACTGACGCCTTTCAGACGTCAGTCCTTAGTCATAGCTAAAACACTAATAGGCAGCCATTCTGAGCTTTAAACTCTGTCTTAAGTACCTCCCCCTAGGAAAAAAACTGTGCCCACAAGCCATATGCCCGCCTACAAGGAACTCGAGCAAAACATATCAAGTGAACCACCTAGCAAAAATAGTGGCGTAAAAAATTACAATATATTGTAAGACTATGAAATAATAACAATGAGGGCCAGAGTGTAAACAGGTTGTAAATGGGTAGCGTAAGGTTACACAGCTTGTGGTTGGGAAAATTACAGAAGATTCACAAATCGTTAGAATAATACAATTTGGCTGTCTGCCCTTCAGTAATTACACAGAATGGTGCCGGCACACAAATACTTATAGTCACCCGGTCACATTCCTGGTAACAAAGTAAGATCGATAAGGAAGTGCAATATACGATTTGCATTGTATACACACATAACTGGCTGCTTTAGAGTTGTCTGCTTTGGATACTTATGCACTTGGCCCATCAATGTGTCACAATGGCCTTGTGCATACTTATCTATACGTTTTCTTCTTAATAAGTAATGTAACAGTTCAATGTCCCTTTAATAGCAAACTACAGATGATCATCTGCATTCCAATACATGCGAAGTATGTGTATTGTTATTCGACAAAAAATCACTCCATGTCTACAACTAGAGTCCTGCCTACAAATTTATTACCTTTTTTCTATCAATAAACCATGGGGACACCAGTATTCAACAGCTGACACTTGCAGTTGATGTATATGTACAAAGCGTTGCTTTTTGCACCTATCATTGTGCAGGGAGTGAGGGGTTAACCTTGGCTCATGATCCATCCATCTTATGATCCAAGTGTTAAAATTTGAAAAGTTTGTCTCATATACAACATTTGGCACATATCCGCAGTATAGATTATATATGTATAATTGCTGGGGGTCTGCCCGCACAGAACCCTATTAACACTAGAACTACTGGACTCGTGACACCTATATAGAAATACATGGTGCAAAGTAGTCAAAATGACTACCTCAGTAGTTCTAGTGTTAATCCTGAGTAGGGCTGAGTGGATCTGGACTGTAAAAGTCCTGATACGCGTGGCTGCAGGATGAGAATACCAGCCCCCAGCTGGCTTTATCTTGGCTGGGGATGAAAATTAGGGGGGACCGCGCGTCGTTTTTTCTTTTATTATTTATCTAATAATAAAGAAAAAAAAAAAGCTGCATGCTTACTCTTAGGCCGGAGTTACACTTGCGAGGGACTGCACGAGTCTGACATTGCATCACCGGCACAGCCGCGCACACTTCTAACAGGAGCGTGCATGTGTTTCTAGGTACATGCACGCTCATGTTCAGAGAATGGCAGGCTGTCCTGGGTGATGTCATGCCAGACTTGTACGAGTCTGACAGTGCATTTCCATCACAGCCATGCACTCTGATAGGGGCATGCCTGTGTTTCTAGGTACATGGACACTTACCATACGGACCCGCAGACATTTGCACTGCTTTCTCTGCCCACCGGCCGTCCTGGTGTCTGTGATTGGTTGCAGTCAGTTGACACGCTGCCACTAAGGGTGAGGGAGCGTCTAACTGCAACCAGTTACACGCACCAGTGGGCGGGCAAAACAGTGAATATTTAATTGTCGGCTCCGGAAGGGAAAAGCGTGACCTGGAAGTTGTTTGCTGCCATGACACAGCCTGGGTGAGTTCACCGATCGCGCTCCTACCCCCCTAACCCTTTGACCAACGTTTTCAATCTCCGAATTCTGGTCCCCATTGATTTATATGGGCACCGGATTTCGGAGCGGGCCAGGGTTTATTTTTAATTGTGCAGTGATCAGCCGGTCCCGAATTTTTAAAAGTCCGATCAGCTCTAATCCTGAGAACAGAGGCCCAAAGTCTCTTATCTGAATACATTGGTACTGAGTGTGTTTGGCCACTAGTGATGAGTAGGTGTGCTCGATACTGTTCGGTACTCGATCGAGCATTAGGGTGCTTGGGTACTCGCGGGGCTCGTTTGAGTATCGTGGGTGCTCTGATGTGTCGTCCATGAAACAATGACCACAATGCACAGGCTTGCTTCACTGCATGATGTGTGCAGGCACCAGAGGGAGAGACATTCGCATTCTCTAAATGGTTCTCACTGGGGTTGAAACAACATTTTTGGATGTAGTGTATCGAAAGAAAAATATCTGCTCTCCTGCCTCCTGGAAATGCACTTTTTATGGCGGCTGTATGTGGTCGGAGAGACAAACTGCTACTTTTATTCTTAATTTTTAACCTTTTAACTAATAAGTAATGATCTAAAAGAAACCTGACTAGTGATGGGCGAACCCAGACTGTAAAATTCGGGATCTGTGCGAGATACCTAGTATCCGTGCACCGATCCCAGGCACGTAGTTCTAAGAGAACTCTGTGTAACTATACACATCTGGTCATGAGGGTAATGTAAAAATAAAATGAAAAAGAAAGATAATAGGGAAAAGCAGGAGTGTTATACTTACAGAGTCTCCCGCACAGCTGTACCACTACTTACAGGGCTGCTCATACCCTCATACATATTCACTGCTTCTCCCGCCCATCGGCAGTCCCAGCAACTCTGATTGGTTGCAGTCAGAGCAGACCCCCACCCTGTGTGACAGCGTCTGACTCCTTGGAATCACACACGCTGTCTGCGCCTCTATAGTTGTGTAAAAATAAATTTTAAAAAAATTGACATGTGGTCCCTCTAATATTATGGTACGCAACACAGATAAAGAATATGGCCCCAGCCGTGTGCTTATTTTGGCTATGAATCAAAATAAGAGGGACTCCATGCAGTTTTTTTTAATGAAATAAATATGTTAAAAAAATGGCGTGTGGTCTCCCCCAGCCAGTTATTGCGTTATTGGGCTCCCCTCAGCCTAAAAATAGCAGCCTGAAGGCAGCCAAAGTTGTCGCATCTATTAGATGCAACAATCCGAGTACTTTGCCAGGCTCACCCAGATTGCCGTGGTGCGGTGGCAATCGGGGGAATTTAAGGGGTTAATGACAGCTTACAGCTGCCGCTAAGACCTACATTAGTAATGAGACTATCTAGAGCTTACTGCTGGGTCTATGAGACCACCCATTACTAATCTGTAAGTGAAAAACACCAAAAAAATCCTTTATTTAAAATACAATACAAAAAACCCCACCCTCTGTCACCCCCAAAACACCCAGGTCCGACGTAATCCACACGAGGACCCACAACGATTCTGGCACTGCTACAACCTGCAATTGCAGTGTGCGGGCACGCAACATGAGCGCCCGCTGCAGCTGCAGGCAGAGACTGACTTAGCCGCAGCTGTGAGCAGTGATGTCACTAAGTTTACGTACGGTCCCAGCTGGAGGTTCCAACGGTGCCCCACCTGTGAGCGCAGATGACCTCATTGAACTCAGTGACCTCACCTGAGGTAAACTGAGTTAAATGAGACCTGCATCTTGTGGCAGAAAACCATGTTTATTTTTGCCAAGAGATGCAGACTTGGTGCTAAAATTTATACATCGTATTCTTGGTACAAAACTGCATCTTCTCGCAAAAAAACCACATCAAAATACGCTGCGGTTTTGATGTGATATTGATGCAATATTTTGCCTAGAGAAGCAGATTTGGTGAAGGTATATGGGGTATAAATTTTAGCACCAAGTCTGCATCTCTTGGCAAAAAAAAACAAATAACTTTGAAGCTGTTTCGGTGTGGTTTTGTGCCAGGAAATAAAATTTTAGTGCAGAAATCTGGTGCAGACAGTTCATCACCACATTTGCATCTTCTGGCAGACAACCGCACCTAAATGGGGTCAAAACCGTTTTTGTTTATTGTTGGTTTTTTTTTTTTTTGCCAAGAGATGCAGATGCTTTATTTGTGCTGGGTATCAAAGTGGAGGGACCCTACGCCAATTTTATTTATTTATTCTTACACCATTATGGAGACGCAGACGTGTGATTACAAGTAGTCAGAGACACTGGTCACACAGGGTGGGGGTGCAGTCTGACTGCAACCAATCAGACGCCGGGACTGCTGGTGGGTGGGGCAAGCAGTGAATATGCATGAGGGTAATGAGCGTCCCTGAAAGTAGTGTTATAGCTGCATGGGAAACTTCGTAAGTATAACACCCTTGCTATTATTCCCCTTGCCCTTTCTACCACAATTTTAAAGCACAATATTCAGGTCCGCATAGACTTATATGGGGATCGGCGTTCGGCCAGATATTTTGAATAAATTCTGGTCCCGAACAGGGGTTGTTTTTTTTTTTTTTCTAAATCTGGTTGGACCCGCCAATTCCGGATATCTGCGAGTTCCCCCATCACTAAACTTGACATGTTATTGCAGCCATGCAGGTTTTACACTGAAATGTTGCAGCATTCCAGAAAAATATCCATGTCCAAAGGGAAGGTCCTTGGCGTTTTCCCCCATCCCTGCGTTCCTTTTTATTGATTGGTTTCAACCTTTCCGTCTATGGAAACAGGGTGGAGTGAAGCCACCAGCGACCAGTAGGCCATCTTTTTAATGAATGTTTTCCGTGAGAATATTTATTTTCTGAGATAAACATGCCCGGCTGCAATAATTCATCCGGTCTCTGATTCATGTTGCCCACGTTTTGGCAACGCGTTTCTGACCTAAGTGGTCTTTAGACTCAGGCAGGGACTAAGGACCATTTAGGTCAAAAACCTGTTGCCTTTCTCCTAGCCTATGCTTTGTACCTTGGAATTTTTTATGTGCTTTTGGATTTTATTTAATGAATAAAGCTTTTTTTGGACTTTTGTTTCGAGACCAGTGCTGGTTTTTCTACTTGCTATTGAAAATATTTCACCATTTGGCTTTTATAAGCTCTTTCTTTCCAGGTACATTCAATTTTGATGTCATCCATGGTCATAAAACAGCTTTGAGGTGCCCAGAAAGAGATGAATTTTCAGTTAACGCATTTTACGCCAGCATTAGATAGTACAATAAGCGACAATAACAGGAAAATGGGGCAAGATTTTTAATGAAACCCAAATGCAAAAATTATTTTTAGCCCCAATTACATGAATTTAAGTAAAAAAGACCCCAAAAGTTGACAACGTCGAGCATATTTGTTCTCTTGCCAGCTACTAGAATGGCTAAATCACTGTTCAAATCCTGTGGATATCATTTTTGTATGTTGTTGTATACAGTAGTGTAGGTTTTGGTAAAACGGCGGATGCAAAACAAGGTCTCAAGTAAAGATTTTAGTTTTAGGTTGAAGCTTTGCCCTTATGGTCACTCATCCCCATCTGAAAAAAATAGTGAAGAATAGGGTCAAAAGTGACCCCATACAACCTGGTTACTAGACTGCACGCAAACAAGCAACGATCTAGGATAATGTTTTGCATTGTGATTATTGTGCTTTGTTTATGAAACATTGTGATTATGTAAGAGGAAGACAAATTTGATATCTAATGTTATCTCCTAAATTGCACCTTGTGTGTAGATCTGCCATAAACCTAAAGCTGGTGTCACACATAACGACGACGACAACGACGTCGCTGCAACGTCACCATATTCTGTGACGTTGCAGCGACCTCAACAGCGACGTCGCTATGTGTGACACATAACAACGATCAGACCCCTGCTGCGAAATCGCTGCTCGCTCCTAAATGCTCCAGGTCATTTTTTGAACGCTGCTATCCCGCTGCGCCATGCTGATAAGCTGATAATCCTTTTGTTTGACACCGCAGCAGGGACGCTACGCTACGTCTGAAACCACACAACGACCGTCGACGTCGCTATGATCGCTGCTCCGTCGCTGCTTTTTATACCATGTTTGACAGCTTACTAACGATCATCTATGGTCGCTGCTACGTCACAGAATATGGTGACGTTGCAGCGACGTCGTTGTCGTCGTCGTTATGTGTGACCCCAGCTTAAGTAAACGTTCGCAGACATTCCCTGAATGTGCCGGCCTATGTTGCCATTATTCATGCCATTGGTGTTGGTAACGAAGCTCGAGTAATGCAATAAAAACTACAGACAGAATTCTTTATTTGCTTCCACTTGTTCTGTTCACATGCCATGTAAGCTTCCATTAGAACGGATCCTGCAGCAATCCATTGGGAAAAAAGTTGAGCAAACCATTTTTTTTTGAGGATTTTGAAAAAAAAATATTTTTGAAGGATGTGTTATTTTTAAACTTAGGAGTCTATGGAAAACAGATCCATTAACTCAGTGTTCCCCAATTTCAGTCTTCCAACAGAGCATGTTTTCAGGGGTTCCTTAGTATTGCACGGGCGATAATTTAATTACTGTATATACTCGAGTAGAAGCTGGGTTTTTCAGCCCATTTTTTTATGCTGAAAACTTATACTCAAGTGAGGGTCCACAAAAAAATTATTCTCACCTGTCCTCCGGTCCCGTGGTGTCCTGCTTCTTGCGGACCGTAGGCACATAGACCCCTCAAGGATTTCGGCTGGTACACAGGGCCATTGCTTTACTTTGCCTTGCCGCAAAGCATTCAACTGAAGTAAGATGCTGACGGTAGTGGCGGCCCGTGCACCGGACGTGATCATGGGGGGTCTATGTGCCTGCAGTCCACAAAAAGCAAGTAAGAGAACACCGCGGGAACGGAGGACAGGTGAGAATAATTTTTTGTGTGTGTGAACAACGGCATAATAGGGGACCAGTAGGAGGACATTACTAGGATGGACACCTTACTACAGGAGACAAGGATGGGACACATTACTACAGGACACAAGGATGGGACACATTACTACAGGAGATAAGGATGGGCACATTACTACAGGGGACAGAGATGGGCACATTACTACAGGAGACAAGGATGGGGCACATTACTACAAGGCACAAGGATGAGTACATTACTACAGGATGCAAGGATGGGCACATTACATTTTATTGGTATCTATTTTTATTTTTGAAATGTATCAGTAGCTGCTGCATTTTCCTCCCTAGGCTTATACTCGAGTCAATAAGTTTGCCCAGTTTTTTGTGGTAAAATTAGGGGCCTCGGCTTATACTTTGGTCGGCTTATACTTTACTATATACGCACAGGTGATGATTCCAACACTAGTGCAAAGTTAAGGAAATCCTGAAAGCATGCACTGTTGGAGGACTGGAGTTGGGGAGCATGGAGTTAACTGATTGCCATTTATCTTCCATTTGAAACTGATTCAGTAAGCAAAAATGGAACTGTTACAAATGCAAGAAAAATGGACGGCTGAGTAGTAATGAGTTGACTGATCCATTTTCCATAGACTCCCATGTTAAAAAAACAGATCCTGCAAAAATATTTGTTATCAATTTATTTGTGTTTGCAGCACTTTTTTGCCAATGCATTGCTGCTGGATCCATTCTAATGGATGATTACTGGACATGTGAACAGAACCTTATTTAGCACATATCTAGGCTTACGAGAATAATATGGCTACATGTGCAAAAAAGACATTTCTTTCTATGTGCATGACCTCTTGCGGTGCTATAGATTTCATGCACATAGTCGTATCATGGATCTCTGTAGTATGGATCTGTAATGTACATATAGCATTCTATGTTCCAATACCCTTTTTATGCTATGGATTCCATATGATTCTGTGAAACTAAAATCATGCCATGTATCATTATTATTACAAAGGTGTTCTTCTCTAGACACATTACATCTACATTGCTTAAATGGAATCTACCAGCAGGTTTTTGCTATGTAATCTGACAGCAGCATTATTTAGCAACAGAGCCCGCAATTCTAGTCATGTATCACTTAGGTTACTGGATGCAGCAGTCGTTATACAGTGACCGTTTTTTCTGCTGCAGATCTAGCAGAGCTCAGTTGTTGAGCTGTGTATAACCCGTCCCACACCACATCTTTATGTGTTCATTGTACAGTGCCAGAGATTTGCTAATCAATATTGGGGGTGTGATTGGACTAGAATGCACGAGGCAACTTGTCCTGTGGTGATAATCTCCTGCTGATAAAACACTGATTGTGCTGAATCAGAAAAACACAGACCAGAAAGGCGGCTTTCACACATCCGGTTTTCACCGTCAGGCACAATCCATCGCTTTGCAGAAAAACCGGATCCGGCGTCTGCTGCAGCCGTATCCGTTTCTTTCCTCATAGACTTGCATTAGTGCAGGATTGTGCTGCATGGCTCTGCGTTGTATCTGGTTTTCGCCGGATCCGGCAAAATTTGCTTGTCCGTCGGCTGGAAAGAACGCAGAATGGAACGTTTTTTGACCTAAGCAAAAAACCGCATTGCGCTGTTTTACAATGAAAGCGTATAGGCGGCGGATCCGTCTTAATGCGGCATACAACGTTTTACAGAGACGGATTCCATTTTTTGCTACTGAGTATGCTCAGTAGCACAAAAGATCAGTCCAAAAACTGAAGGAACTGATGGAAAAAACTGATGTGACGGATCCATTTTTTTGCCGGATCCGTCGCATCAGTTTTTTCACCGGATTGTGCCTGATGGCAAAAAAATTATGTGTGAAAGTAGCCTTAGTGACACATACGTGTATTCAGGGTATCTGTTCAGATTCCATAGCAAAAATCTGGTGACAAATTCCCTTTAATGGGAGAACCATATAAAAGCACATGGAGTACCTATAACAAGGGAATAGCTATGAGTTAGCCTAGGGTACCGAGGGGGAACCAACAAGTCACATCCAGAGCAAATTCAAGTGACATTGCCTGGTACTAAAACCTAAAGCGGGCTTTACACGCTACGACATCGCTAATGCGGAGTCGTTGGGGCCACGGAATTCGTGACGCACATCCGGCCGCATTAGCGATGCCGTTGCGTGTGACATCGATAAGCGATTTTGCATCGTTGCAAAAACGTGCAAAATCGCTAATCGGCGACACGGGGGTCCATTCTCAATATCGTTACTGCAGCAGTAACGAGATTGTTCCTCGTTCCTGCGGCAGCACACATCGCTGCGTGTGACGCCGCAGGAGCGAGGAAGCTCTCCCTACCTGCCTCCCGGCCGCTATGCGGAAGGAAGGAGGTGGGCGGGATGTTACGTCCCGCTCAGCTCCGCCCCTCCGCTGCTATTGGGCGGCGTTTCAGTGACGTTTCAGTGACGTCGCTGTGACGCCGCACGGACCCCCCCCCTTAGAAAGGAGGCGGTTCGCCGGTCACAGCGACGTCGCCGGACAGGTAAGTATGTGTGACGGCTGTGGGCGATGTTGTGCGGCACGGGCAGCGATATGCCCGTGTCGCGCAACAGATGGGGGCGGGTACCCACACTAGCGATATTGGGACCGATATCGCAGTGTGTAAAGTAGCCTTAACTCTAGTGAATGTAATGAGCTGCAGTATTGGAATTTTTCAAAAGATTCAGCACCAGATATGACCACTTGGGTACACAACCTAAACAATTCCCCCTCCCTCGCCATGTGCTTTTCACCCTTTCTACAGCCTTTATGATCTGCCCTCCCCAAAGACTTAGATCCTTTGCTTCCTCTTTACTACCTGATCTGCTATGTTTTACCTCACCCTCACTTCTGCCATTAATTATAAAGGCCTATTTACATAAGGCGATAATCTCTCAAACATATTGTTGTTCATTCCTGATCAGTGCACAGTGCAAATATGCCCGACATTCAGATGACAAAATACTTGTTTGTCATTGATTGCATCTTTTAAGCAGACATTACAAGTCATTAGTCAGCATCAGAACCCCTTCTGTAATTATTGATATACAGTAAGTTATATAGTTTGTATGGTTGAAAAAAAATACCGAAATAAGTCCACGATGTTCAAACAAAGTATCCTCTACCGACATGTTGTATAAGGTTTGATATGAAAAGTAATATTAGAAAAGGTTGATATAAGTGATCATACCAGTAATCATTCACAAAAAGATTATAATTGTATCATGTAAATGAAATTAAGCACCAACTGACGTGCTGCATTGTCAATTACTACTCATCATGGGAAAAGCATCTGCCACGGGTATATCACGGGTCACAGGCAGTCCTGTGGTGTCTGGCAATAGACGGTAACAGCATTTGGCTGCGGAAAATGCTCCCTGACTTTCTTTTATTCCTGCTGTTAGTATTTAGTGTACTAGGTATCTCCTCTGCTGGGTTTTCATCCTTTTCCCTTTAGGACCCAGCAGAGCTCCTCTTCCCTTCAGCTGATAATTATCTATATTTCCCCTTGGGTTTAAATATTCCTATTTTCCCTGGTCTTGTGCTGGTGATATTCAGTTCCTTCACAAGCTCTGGATGCAAGCAGGCGACTTGCACTCATTTATAGAATCATTGCTGGTCTTTGCTGAATTTTTTCCTTAGACACCTGGAGATAGGTTGTTCATGCGCTTTCCCTATGTGTGTGCTACCTGTGTCTTCTTTAGTGTTTAGTGGGCTTGACAAAGAGCTCATCCCACCTGTTCTCTATCTAGGGCGCAGCTCTAGGTTCAGGTATTAGGCTTGGTACCTATCTAGTGTCGTAAGAGACCTCAAGGGCCAGCAGAAGGTTCGGCCAGGAGTCCCTATCTCCTCCTTCCCAAAACACAGGGTTTCCCTTCCATTTCCTTTCACCAATTGCTTGGTACTCCCCGTAAATAGCGTGACAGTGTTTGTTTGTATAAATGGCCTTACAACTGATATAAGGTAAGGGGAAACAGAGAGCGCCCCCACAGCCAGCAACAGTGTACTCTCTAATTTATATCAGATTCAACAAGACAGCCAGCTATATATAAGATGTTACACAGCCTCTACAGCAAAAAAAGATAGTAGGAAAGTTTTAAGGAAGATCAGTTTGATAGTTACCCAAGGAAAAGAACAATAAAACAACTAAATCAATGGAAATTATTTAATCTCCTTTAAAGTATTATCCAGTAATATCCTGTTCTGATGTATTTATGTACCTTTTTACTAAGTTCAGTGAACAGACACACATACTATATACATACAGACACACATACTATATACATACAGACACACATACTATATACATACAGACACACATACTATATACATACAGACACACATACTATATACATACAGACACACATACTATATACATACAGACACACATACTATATACATACAGACACACATACTATATACATACAGACACACATACTATATACATACAGACACACATACTATATACATACAGACACACATACTATATACATACAGACACACATACTATATACATACAGACACACATACTATATACATACAGACACACATACTATATACATACAGACACACATACTATATACATACAAACACACATACTATATACATACAGACACACATACTATATACATACAGACACACATACTATATACATACAGACACACATACTATATACATACAGACACACATACTATATACATACAAACACACATACTATATACATACAGACACACATACTATATACATACAGACACATACTATATACATACAGACACACATATATATATATACATACAGACACACATACTATATACATACAGACACACATACTTTATACATACAGACACACATACTATATACATACAGACACACATACTATATACATACAGACACACATACTATATACATACAGACACACATACTATATACATACAGACACACATACTATATACATACAGACACACATACTATATACATACAGACACACATACTATATACATACAGACACACATACTATATACATACAAACACACATACTATATACATACAGACACACATACTATATACATACAGACACACATACTATATACATACAGACACACATATATATATATATATACATACAGACACACATACTATATACATACAGACACACATACTATATACATACAGACACACATACTATATACATACAGACACACATACTATATACATACAGACACGCATACTATATACATACAGACACGCATACTATATACATACAGACACGCATACTATATACATACAGACACACATACTATATACATACAGACACACATACTATATACATACAGACACACATACTATTTTACATACAGACACACATATATATACATACAGACACACATACTTTATACATACAGACACACATACTTTATACATACAGACACACATACTATATACATACAGACACACATACTAAATACATACAGACACACATACTAAATACATACAGACACACATACTATATACATACAGACACACATACTATATGCATACAGACACACATATATATACATACAGACACGCATACTATATACATACAGACACACATACTATATACATACAGACACACATACTATATGCATACAGACACACATACTATATGCATACAGACACACATATATATACATACAGACACGCATACTATATACATACAGACACACATACTATATACATACAGACACACATACTATATGCATACAGACACACATACTATATACATACAGACACACATACTAAATACATACAGACACACATACTAAATACATACAGACACACATACTATATACATACAGACACACATACTATATACATACAGACACACATACTATATACATACAGACACACATACTATATACATACAGACACACATACTATATACATACAGACACACATACTATATACATACAGACACACATACTATATACATACAGACACACATACTATATACATACAGACACACATACTATATGCATACAGACACACATATATATACATACAGACACGCATACTATATACATACAGACACACATACTATATACATACAGACACACATACTATATGCATACAGACACACATACTATATACATACAGACACACATATATATACATACAGACACGCATACTATATACATACAGACACACATACTATATACATACAGACACACATACTATATGCATACAGACACACATACTATATACATACAGACACACATACTAAATACATACAGACACACATACTAAATACATACAGACACACATACTATATACATACAGACACACATACTATATACATACAGACACACACACTATATACATACAGACACATACTTTATACATACAGACACACATACTATATACATACAGACACACATACTATATACATACAGACACACATACTATATGCATACAGACACACATACTATATACATACAGACAGACATATATATACATACGGACACGCATACTATATACATACAGACACACATACTATATACATACAGACAGACATATATATACATACGGACACGCATACTATATACATACAGACACACATACTATATACATACGGACACACATACTATATACATACAGACACGCATACTATATACATACAGACACACATACTATATGCATACAGACACACATACTATATACATACAGACACACATACTAAATACATACAGACACACATACTAAATACATACAGACACACATACTATATACATACAGACACACATACTATATACATACAGACACACATACTATATACATACAGACACACATACTATATACATACAGACACACATACTAAATACATACAGACACATACTATATACATACAGACACACATACTATATACATAAATCAAGGTTTGATCTATGTCTATACTGATCCTTCAAATTGTCATACATCTTATATCTGATCCATACTAACAAAGGCTCATCTCGAAGAAGAAAAAGATAAAAATAGAGACAGTAGTTTTATATTCTATTTTATAGTGAAATCCTAGGACATGCTATAAAAAGCAGTAAAAAAATCAATAATTAGACTCCAGAAAGTTTTACTGACATCTGTATGCTCTGGAAAACTGCAGCACTAATCCCACAAGACTGTTAATTCTCATACAATATTAGTTGATATATTCCTCAGTCCTTATCCCATCAGATATAAGTACATAGGCTCTATCTCGCATCTACACAGCCCTTGTATCCAGTGCTAATATATCTGAATGGCAGAGATAATGATAGGACAAGTCCTTGGTAAGATGCAGACAAATAAATCAATACGTGAAGAGGTGACTGTGTTTGACATTAACACCAAGATAGTTTCTGCTGATTTTCCTTTTCCTTTCAGGAGGAAGGAGGGGCTAGTAATTTATTGCAAGACAAGGCACTATCCTCCCAGAATAAAGCTCGTGTGTAAGTCACTCGTAAGCCGCATCCATTGTCTGCAGAACATTTATATCCACCTCTACATGGTTGCCAAAACTCACCTGACCTTTCATTGAGCTTAGAACAAACTACGATGCACACAAGAGCCAAGACAAGTCTCTAGTAAAGGTTGAAGGGCCATAGGATGTACACAATTATAAAGCCTTGAGAAATTATAGAGGATAAAGGGCAGGAGCAGACCGAGCCCTTTATAAAACTTTATTATGTACTCATTTTAATCAAACTGTTATAAGCCCAAATAGACAATTTAGACTAAAGGCTGCTTTACACGCAACGACATCGCTAACGAGATGTTGTTGGGGTCATGGAATTCGTGACAAACATCCGGCCTCGTTAGCAACGTCGTTGTGTGTGAAACGCAGGAACGACTGTTAACGATCAAAATTACTTACCTTATCGTTGATCGTTGACGCATCGTTCTAATCCCAATTATCGTTGCTGTTGCAGGTTGTTCGTCGTTCCTGAGGCAGCACACATCGCTATGTGTGACACCGCAGGAACGAGGAACAGCACCGTACCTGCGGCTGCCGGCAATGAGGAAGGAAGGAGGTGGGCGGGATGTTCCGCCCGCTCATCTCCGCCCCTCCGCTTCTATTGGGCGGCTGCTTACTGATGTCGCTGTGACGCCGCACGAACCGCCCCCTTAGAAAGGAGGCGGTTTACCGGCCACAGCTACGTCACTAGGCAGGTAAGTAGTGTGACCGTTCCTAGCGATGTTGTGCGCCACCGACAGCGATTTGCCCGTGACGCACAACCAACGGGGGTGGGTGCTTTCACCAGCGAAATTGCTAGCGATGTTGCTGTGTGTAAAGTGCCCTTAATATAAAGCAGGAAATTATTTCAAAATAATCTGTTTATGTATTTCTGGCAACAAAATAACTTTTTTCAATTACTTTTTTAATTTAATTTTGGATATTGATATAAAAAGAAAGGTTTTTCATTGAGTTCACTTGATTTGTTGACTATTTATTTTTCTTTTAACAAAAAAAACAAGGAAAAATATATACTACTGACGTGAAGGGTTAAATTCTCAACCCAAATATATTATTTAAATGACGAGGGCACAAACTCCAATAAAGTATCACGAACAGAACAAAGACGGCTGATGTCACGCAGGAAATTAGGGGATGTCCGGTTTACGGCGAAACACACAAACAAGGGGTAGACCAGAAACACTAACATTGGTGGGCCCTGCTGTTAGGTAGAGGGGTGAGGGGACACCTTCCTCAAGCTGTTTACTGAGCTCCCTAGTGTCCCTGAACTGGATACCTAACCCCTCACTAGCCCTGCAAACACCCTGGCTAGTGAGATGGCCAGCGAGAGACACTAGTCCCACCACTGCACTAATCAATAGGGAAGGAAAGACAGACCGAGGAAATAAAAGGTTAAACTAGAGCTTCATAGCTGCAGTCAGACACCAAGACTGCAGCCTACAGAACTTCTGACTACAAAGGCTCCAGCAGCTCCTTCCACTTCCAGGCCTAGCTTCAGAATGAATTTAGAATACGCGGCGC